>NC_092710.1:16968882-17160867 GCF_047496885.1 Scyliorhinus torazame | reverse complement strand
ATGACGATTTCTACAACACCAACCAGACCATCCACAAACATTCTGCACATAGGTTTTTATTGTATCTTCCAAAGAGATAATTCCAGAATATCTTTACCACGCAATTTAAAATCAGTTCTGAAACCACATTACACCAACAATCTTACAAGAAAGAAAACGGACGTACACAACCAGTTGTCCTTATTGATTGCTGGTCCCAGAGCGAGTTTCCATTAACGTTTATGTTCCAGTAAAATTTGAAATAGTTTCAAATGAGGTTAACGCCAACTGGGGTAGCACGGTGGTTAGCACAGTCGCTTCACAGCGCCAGGGTCCCGGGTTCGATTCCCGGCCCTGGGTCACTGTCTGTGCGGAGTCTGCACGTTCTCCCCCGTGTCTGCGTGGGTTTCCTCCGGGCGCTCCGGTTTCCTCCCACAGCCCAAAGATGTACAGGTTGGGTGGATTGGCCGCGCTAAATTGTCCCTTCGTGTCCAAAATTGACCTTAGTGTTGGGTGGGGTTGCTGGGTTATGGGGATAGGGTGGAGGTGTGGGTTTGGAGAGGGTGCTCTTTCCAAGAGCCGGTGCAGACTCGATGGGCTGAATGGCCTCCTTCCGCGCTGTAAAAAAAATTCTCTGAACTGGGTCCCTCCTGTCCCCTTTGGAAACAGAAATGATCCTATGGAACATCGGGTTCTTTGTTTAAACCATGGAGTCGAAGCCCGCCCCATGTGTCGGTTCTGGCTCGGTTGGCAGCTCTATTCCTAACCACCACCCACCCACCCCCCCCCCCCCACAACCGCCCCCTCACCCTAGTGAACTGGCTCCGGTTTTTAATCGCACCTCAGGGTGCTGAGCGCAAAAACCGAGACTGACTGCTCCAGTGGAGTCCCGAGGGAGTGCCACAAGGGGGCGGAGGTGCCGGCGTTTGGATGCGCTGCTGAACCGAGGGCTCATCTGCCCTGCTTGGCTCAATGTCAATGATCCCATTGCGAAGAGGTCTATCTCCACCCCAACATCGATCGGCTTCACCTTTGTGCTTGTGGGAGCTGTTCGCCGCATACGTTGCATCGGTGACGATGTGTCGAAAGTGCATCATCAGCCGTGATGCGGGGTTCTATATTCCCCACAGGCACATCGACACCTTCCGCCTCAGATGATGCAAAGTTGGGCGGGAGGGTGAACTGTGACGAGGATGCAGGGATCCTACAGCAAGATCTGGACAGGTTGGGCGAGTGGGCAAATCAATGGCAGATGCAGTTTAATTTGGATAAGTGTGAGGTTATTCATTTTGGAAGCAAAAACAGGGAGGCAGATTACTCCCTGAACGGTTGTAAATTGGGAGAGGGGAGTGTGCAGCGGGACCTGGGTGTCCTTGTGCACCAGTCGCTGAAGGTAAGCAGGCAGGTGCAGCAGGCGGTAAAGAAGGCTAATGGTGTGTTGGCCTTCATTGCGAGAGGTTTCGAGGACAGGAGCAGGGATGTGTTGCTGCGATTGTACAGGACCTTGGTGAGGCCACACCTGGAGTATTGTGGGCAGTTGTGGTCTCCTTCTCTGAGGAAGGATGTTCTTGCTCTCGAGGGAGAGCGGCGAAGGTTTACCAGACTGATTCCAGGGATGGCGGGACTGACGTACGAGGAGAGATTGACGAGGTTGGGATTGTTCTCGCCGGAGTTAAGAGGGGGGATCTCACAGAGATTATAAAATTCTAACAGGACTGGACAGGGGAGATGCAGGAAGGATGTTCCCGATGGTGGGAGTGTCCAGACCAGGGGGCACAGTCTGAGGATTCAGGGTAAACCATTTCGGACAGAGATAAGGAGACATTTCGTCACCCAAAGAGTGGTCGGCCTGTGGAATTCATTACCACAGGAAGGCGTTGATGCTGAAACATTAAATATATTCAAGCGGCGGCTGGATGTAGCACTTGGGGAGAATGGGATCAAAGGCTATGGGGAGAAAGCAGAATTAGGCTATTGAGTTGGATGATCAGCCATGATCGTGATGAATGGCGGAGCGGGCTCGAAGGGCCGATTGGCCTCCTCCTGCTACGTATCTATATACTTCGACACCTCCCCCCCAACTGAGGTGGGGGAGCTCCGCACTTTCGCCACTCTCTGGGTAAAGAGGTTTCTCCCGAATTCCCGATGTCTGCTGAGGATGGGGAGCAGGGCGGAGGTGCAGTTCCCTGACCGGGCAGCACTGACTGAACAATCACGAGTGCACCAACAAGCCGCACACGAGCAACCGACCTGAGCCGGGCTCGTAACGCGGCTGCGTCACCCCGCGCTGGGAGCGACCAACGTTCGTTGGGCGGCGACCCGTCCGGCGCAAACAAAAGCAACATGCCCAAGCTCTTGCGCGTTTTTTTGGAATGACCGTGGGTGGGGCTTGGGGAGCCGAGACCAATGAGAGTCCGGGGGCGACGTCTGGACGAATGAGAGTCGACTTGCCGCCCACTCAGTGCTCTTGTCTCGTTTGCCACGAGTTACCGTTTCAGTGCGTTGGCCGTGCTAAATCTTCGCTTTAGCGCCTGAACATGTGCAGGTTAACTGGGGTTAAAGGGATAGGGTGGGGGAGTAGGCCGAGGTAGGGGGCTCTTTCGGAGGGTCAGCCTCGACTTGTGTGTATGCATGTGTGTGTTTTTGTGCACAACACTTGCATGCACACAAGCGTGCATAAATATACACAACCACACATGCTCACATACACACAGATACACAAGTGCGAACACACATTCGCACGTGCACACATTCACACTTAAAAGCATACATTGATACACACATGGATACACACGTATGCACACCCACATACATACACGCACATACACACAGAAATGCAGAGACACATACATACACACACAATTACATGCCCGTGCACGCAAGCTCATGGAGAAACATATGCACATACTGTACAGCAAAATACTGTACACACCCCTGTCAGCATCAACGGGGCCGAGGTGGAGATGGTTAGCAGTTTCAAATTCCTAGGGGTGCACATCTCCAAAAATCTGTCCTGGTCCACCCACGTCGACGCTACCACCAAGAAAGCACAACAGCGCCTATACTTCCTCAGGGAACTAAGGAAATTCGGCATGTCCACATTAACTCTGACCAACTTTTACAGATGCACCATAGAAAGCATCCTATCGGGCTGCATCACAGCCTGGTATGGCAACTGCTCGGCCCAGGACCGCAAGGAACTTCAGAGAGTCGTGAACACCGCCCAGTCCATCACACGAACCTGCCTCCCGTCCATTGACTCCATCTACACCTCCCGCTGCCTGGGGAAAGCGGGCAGCATAATCAAAGACCCCTCCCCACCCGGCTTACTCACTCTTCCAACTTCTTCCATCGGGCAGGAGATACAGAAGTCTGAGAACACGCACGAACAGACTCAAAAACAGCTTCTTCCCCACTGTCACCAGACTCCTAAATGACCCTCTTATGGACTGACCTCATTAACACTACACCCTGTCTGCTTCATCCGATGCCAGTGTTTATGTAGTTACATTGTTTACCTTGTGTTGTCCTATTATGTATTTTCTTTTATTCCCTTTTCTTCCCATGTACTTAATGATCTGTTGAGCTGCTCGCAGAAAAATACTTTTCACTGTACCTCGGTACACATGACAATAAACAAATCCAATCCAAACAGAAATGCACATACACACATGCACACACAAATGTGCATGCACATGTATGCGCATATATGTAGAGATCCACAACACACTGAGACACGCGTGCACTTACATGTGCCCACAGACACACACACAAACTTCAGGCTTCAGTTTCCACGAAGAGCCGCGAGAGATTAAAAAATACGCAATAGGGTTTATGAAATAATTGTCGACCCAGGTTGCTGTGTGTTTTTTTAAACAGCAGTCGTACTGAAAAAAGTGACGTGTTGTAGAAGCTTTCCCCATTGCACAGCTCAGGACAGATTCACCAAGAATACCAACTCTCAAAGCGGGCAACTATTTATCGAGCATGGCAAACGGCTGCTCATTGGTTGGGATGTTCCCATGGCGAATGAGCTAGGCCCCCTTTGTTCAGTTCAAAAAAGGTGACGGCCTGGACATGTTCTTTTTGGCTGCAGAGGGCAGACACCTAAATCCGAATTGGTGTAGCTCCCAGCAAGCAGATGTGAAGTGGACTAATAATTTTAAATAAAGTGTGATATGGAGACCGGAACTGTGCGGTAAAGCTCCCTCCCGTTCATTCCCTCATTTCATCATTGTTTTCTTTTGACATTATCATTTTTGGTCCACGGGTGATGAATGGACATATGCCTTTAGGTCAAGCGGTATAGATAACGAGGAATTCCGAAGTTACAGGAGGAACACAGCTCGTCTCTGCTAGCTTGGACAGGAGATTCCCACTGCCAACAAATAACAGGTCACTCGGAGACATGCAAGTTCCCAAACAAATTAATTCAATGCATTTGCCAAGTAGTAATGCTAATCCACATAACAGAGAGAGGCTTCAGGAGAGACAGAATGAAAATCAAGGTGCAGCAACAGTACCGGGAAGTGGAAAGGCGAATCTATAGGAAGGAACTATCGAATAATGAATCACTGACGGAGAGACGCCCTCTTTACACAGGGTCCCTGACGGAGATATTCCCTTTTTAAACAGGGTCCCTGACGGAGAGACTCCCTCTTTAAACAGGATCCCTGACGGAGAGGCTCCCTCTTTAAACAGGGTCCTTGACAGAGAGACTCCCTCTTTACACAGGGTCCCTGACGGAGAGACTCCCTCTTGAAACAGGGTCCCTGACGGAGAGACTCCGTCTTTAAACAGGGTCCCTGACGGAGAGACTCCCTCTTTAAACACTGTCCCTGAGGGAGAGACTCCCTCTTTAAACAGGGTCCCTGACGGAGAGACTCCCTCTTTAAACAGGGTCCCTGACGGAGAGACTCCCTCTTTAAACAGGATCCCTGATGGAGAGACTCCCTCTTTAAACAGGGCCCCTGACGGAGAGACTCCCTCTTTAAAGAGGGTCCCTGACGGAGAGACTCCCTCTTTAAACAGGGTCCCTGACGGGGAGACTCCCTCTTCAAACAGGGTCCCTGACGGAGAGACACCCTCTTTAAACAGGATCCCTGATGGAGAGACTCCCTCTTTAAACAGGGTCCCTGACGGAGAGACTCCCTCTTTAAAGAGGGTCCCTGACGGAGAGACTCCCTCTTTAAACAGGGTCCCTGACGGAGAGACTCCCTCTTTAAACACTGTCCCTGACGTAGAGACTCCCTCTTTAAACAGGGTCCCTGACGGAGAGACTCCCTCTTTAAACAGGGTCCCTGACGGAGAGACTCCCTCTTTAAACACTGTCCCTGACGGAGAGACTCCCTCTTTAAACACTGTCCCTGACGTAGAGACCCTCTTTAAACAGGGTTCCTGACGGAGAGACTCCCTCTTTAAACAGGGTCCCTGACGGAGAGACTCCCTCTTTAAACACTGTCCCTGACGGAGAGACTCCCTCTTTAAACAGGGTCCCTGACGGAGAGACTCCCTCTTTAAACAGGGTCCCTGACGGAGAGACTTCCTCTTTAAACACTGTCCCTGACGGAGAGACTCCCTCTTTAAACAGGGTCCCTGTCGGAGAGACTCCCTCTTTAAACTGGGTCCCTGACGGAGAGACTCCCTCTTTAAACAGGGTCCCTGACAGAGACTCCCTCTTTAAACAGGGTCCCTGACAGAGAGACTCCCTCTTTAAACACTGTCCCTGACGGAGAGACTCCCTCTTTAAACAGGGTCCCTGACGGAGAGACTCCCTCTTTAAACATTGTCCGTGACGGAGAGACTCCCTCTTTAAACAGGGTCCCTGACGGAGAGACTCCCTCTTTAAACAGGGTCCCTGACGGAGAGACTCCCTCTTTAAACAGGGTCCCTGATGGAGAGACTCTCTCTTTAAACAGGGTCCCTGACGGAGAGACTCCCTCTTTAAACAGGGTCCCTGACGGAGAGACTCCCTCTTTAAACACTGTCCCTGACGGAGAGACTCCCTCTTTAAACAGGGTCCCTGACGGAGAGACTCCCTCTTTAAACAGGGTCCCTGACGGAGAGACTCCCTCTTTAAACAGGGTCCGTGACGGAGAGACTCCCTCTTTAAACAGGGTCCCTGACGGAGAGACTCCCTCTTTAAACAGGGTCCCTGACGGAGAGACTCCCTCTTTAAACAGGGTCCCTGACGGAGAGACTACCTCTTTAAACAGGGTCCCTGACGGAGAGACTCCCTCTTTAAACAGGGTCCCTGACGGAGAGACTCCCTCTTTAAACAGGGTCCCTGACGGAGAGACTCCCTCTTTAAACAGGGTCCCTGACGGAGAGACTCCCTCTTTAAACAGCGTCCCTGACGGAGAGACTCCCTCTTTAAACACTGTCCCTGATGGAGAGACTCCCTCTTTAAACACTGTCCCTGAGGGAGAGACTCCCTCTTTAAACAGGGTCCCTGACGGAGAGACTCCCTCTTTAACAGGGGTCCCGGACGGAGAGAGACTCCCTCTTTAAACAGGGTCCCTGACGGAGAGACTCCCTCTTTAAACAGGGTCCCTGATGGAGAGACGCCCTCTTTAAACACTGTCCCTGACGGAGAGACTCCCTCTTTCAACACTCTCCCTGACGGAAAGACTCCCTCTTTAAACACTGTCCCTGACTGAGAGACTCCCTCTTTAAACAGGGTTCCTAACGGAGAGACTCCCTCTTTAAACAGCGTCCCTGACGGAGAGACTCCCTCTTTAAACACTGTCCCTGACGGAGAGACTCCCTCTTTAAACAGCGTCCCTGACGGAGAGACTCCCTCTTTAAGCAGGGTCCCTGACGGAGAGACTCCCTCTTGAAACACTGTCCCTGGCGGAGAGACTCCCTCTTTAACAGGGGTCCCGGACGGAGAGAGACTCCCTCTTTAAACAGGGTCCCTGACGGAGAGACTCCCTCTTTAAACAGGGTCCCTGACGGAGAGACGCCCTCTTTAAACACTGTCCCTGACGGAGAGACTCCCTCTTTAAACACTGTCCCTGACGGAGAGACTCCCTCTTTAAACAGGGTCCCTGACGGAGAGACTCCCTCTTTAAACAGGGTCCCTGACAGAGAGACTCCCTCTTTAAACACTGTCCCTGACGGAGAGACTCCCTCTTTAAACAGGGTGCCTGACAGAGAGACGCCCTCTTTAAACAGGGTCCCTGACGGAGAGACTCCCTCTTTAAACAGGGTCCCTGACGGAGAGACTCCCTCTTTAAACAGGGTCCCTGACGGAGAGACTCCCTCTTTAAACACTGTCCCTGACGGAGAGACTCCCTCTTTAAACTCTGTCCCTGACGGAGAGACTCCCTCTTTAAACAGGGTCCCTGACGGAGAGACTCCCTCTTTAAACAGGGTCCCTGGCAGAGAGACTCCCTCTTTAAACAGGGTCCCTGACGGAGAGACTCCCTCTTTAAACAGGGTCCCTGACGGAGAGACTCACTATTTAAACAGGGTCCGTGACGGAGAGACTCCCTCTTTAAACACTGTCCCTGACGGAGAGATTCCCTCTTTAAACAGGGCCCCTGGCGGAGAGACTCCCTCTTTAAACAGGGCCACTGATGGAGAGACTCCCTCTTTAAACAGGGTCCCTGATAGAGAGACTCCCTCTTTAAACACTGTCCCTGACGGAGAGACTCCCTCTTTAAACAGGGCCCCTGACGGAGAGATTCCCTCTTTAAACAGGGCCCCTGACGGAGAGACTCCCTCTTTAAACAGGGCCACTGATGGAGAGACTCCCTCTTTAAACAGGGTCCCTGACGGAGTGACTCCCTCTTTAAACAGGGTCCCTGACAGAGAGACTCCCTCTTTAAACAGGGTCCCTGACGGAGAGACTCCCTCTTTAAACACTGTCCCTGACGGAGAGACTCCCTCTTTAAACACTGTCCCTGACGGAGAGACTCCCTCTTTAAACAGGGTTCCTGACGGAGAGACTCCCTCTTTAAACAGGGTCCCTGACGGAGAGACTCCCTCTTTAAACAGGGTCCCTGACGGAGAAACTCCCTCTTTAAACACTGTCCCTGACGGAGAGACTCCCTCTTTAAACAGTGTCCCTGACGGAGAGACTCCCTCTTTAAACAGAGTCCCTGACGGAGAGACTCCCTCTTTAAACACTGTCCCTGACGGAGAGACTCCCTCTTTAAACAGTGTCCCTGACGGAGAGACTCCCTCTTTAAACAGGGTCCCTGACGGAGAGACTCCCTCTTTAAACAGAGTCCCTGACGGAGAGACTCCCGCTTTAAACAGGGTCCCTGACGGAGAGACTCCCTCTTTAAACAGGGTCCCTGACGGAGAGACTCCCTCTTTAAACAAGGTCCCTGACGGAGAGACTCCCTCTTTAAACAGGGTCCCTGACGGAGAGGCTCCCTCTTTAAACACTGTCCCTGACGGAGAGACTCCCTCTTTAAACAGGATCCCTGACGGAGAGACTCCCTCTTTAAACAGGGTCCCTGACGGAGAGACTCCCTCTTTAAACAGGGTCCCTGACGGAGAGACTCTCTCTTTAAACACTGTCCCTGACGGAGAGACTCCCTCTTTAAACACTGTCCCTGACGGAGAGACTCCCTCTTTAAACACTGTCCCTGACGGAGAGACTCCCCCTTTAAACAGGGTCCCTGACGGAGAGACTCCCTCTTTAAACAGGGTCCCTGACGGAGAGATTCCCTCTTTAAACAGGGTCCCTGACGGAGAGACTCCCTCTTTAAACAAGGTCCCTGACGGAGAGACTCCCCCTTTAAACAAGGTCCCTGACGGAGAGACTCCCTCTTTAAACAGGGTCCCTGACGGAGAGACTCCCTATTTAAACAGGGTCCCTGACGGAGAGACTCCCTCTTTAAACAGGGCCCCTGACGGAGTGACTCCCTCTTTAAACAGGGTCCCTGACGGAGAGACTCCCTCTTTAAACAGGGTCCCTGACGGTGAGACTTCCTCTTTAAACAGGGTCCCTGACGGAGAGACTCCCTCTTTAAACAGGGTCCCTGACGGAGAGACTCCCTCTTTAAACAGGGCCCCTGACGGAGAGACTCCCTCTTTAAGCAGGGTCCCTGACGGAGAGACTCCCTCTTTAAACACTGTCCCTGACGGAGAGATTCCCTCTTTAAACTGGGCCGCTGGCAGAGAGACTCCCTCTTTAAACACTGTCCCTGACGGAGAGACTCCCTCTTTAAACAGGGCCCCTGACGGGGAGACTCCCTCTTTAAACAGTGTCCCTGACGGAGAGACTCCCTCTTTAAACAAGGTCCCTGACGGAGAGACTCCCTCTTTAAACAGGGCCACTGATGGAGAGACTCCCTCTTTAAACAGGGCCACTGATGGAGAGACTCCCTCTTTAAACAGGGTCCCTGACGGAGAGGCTCCCTCTTTAAACAGGGTCCCTGACGGAGAGGCTCCCTCTTTAAACAGGGTCCCTGACGGAGAGACTCCCTCTTTAAACAGGGCCACTGATGGAGAGACTCCCTCTTTAAACAGGGTCCCTGACGGAGAGACTCCCTCTTTAAACACTGTCCCTGGCGGAGAGACTCCCTCTTTAAACAGGGTTCCTAACGGAGAGTCTCCCTCTTTAAACAGGGTCCCTGATAGAGAGCCTCTTTAAACAATCCCTCTTCAAACAAGGTCCCTGGTTGATAGCTGGCCCTGGGTATAATTTGGTCTTTTACCCCAGGCGACCTTGTCAGACGACTGCACGAGTCTGTGTCAGGGTCCTTCCCGTCTATTCCATTCATTTCCCTTTTCTTTTTTTTTGATCCGTGGTTGATGAATCGACACGCGCCTTTAAGCGAAGGAGCAGGGAGAACGAGGAATTCAGAAGTTACAGCAGGGAGCGCTTTGCTCGTCTCTGCTCGATTGAACGAGCCCTTCAGACATTTCAGCACCAGAGCGAGCGACATGGACTGAGACTCGGTTTGATTGGCTGGTGGCCAATGAATTGGCCACAAGGCTGTCCGCTGCCCCGTAACAGGCGTTGATTGGGTCCTATCCCAGTGGAATGGTTCGCTGAGACCTGGAGAGAGCAGTTGAGTCCTCGACCAGGACACACACCTCTGTCTCTCTCTCTCTCTGTCTTTCCATAAAGGCTGTGTGCTCTATTCCCGAAACTACATAGACCTGAAGGAATCTACAGTAAAACCTGGAACTGGAAAGTTTAAACAGGAGGCGCTGGAAACACCCATCTAAGACAAAGATTCTTTGTCCTGGTATTCACCATTTTTTTACCCCTTTCTTGCCCTCTGTGTTTGTCTGTCTTGTGTGTGTAGAGGGGGGGGGCGGGAGGGGGGGGCGGGAATTGACTGTGTCCCCGCCCAGGGTGGCGTAACGTCTGTCACTTGTTGCCTCGAGGCTAGGATTCCCGAGAAAGGAGGAAAGGAGGCAGACGTTCCGAGGAGCCGCTCCCTCTGGAGACACTCCCTCACTCCCAACAGAAAGCCGTTGACTCTGCCAAGGGTTGAATCACGTCGAGGTCGTCGGCAGATAGCGAGCAAAGGTTCATGGCCGAGGCACCATCCACGGTCCGTCGCGGAAAGGAGTCCATTAACGTGAAAAAGGACGTCTCGTCGAAGTGTGCGACCAATCGAGGACCAGGTAGGAAACGCAGGACGTCCGGTTAACGGGACATCATCCGAACAAACTCTGCGGGCAAAAGGGAGAATTTTATATCATCGGCAACCATCAGGGGACTTAGAACCAAGTAGGTGCACTCCCTCAGTACTGACCCTCTGACAGTGCAGCACTCCCTCAGTACTGACCCTCTGACAGTGCGGCACTCCCTCAGTACTGACCCTCTGACAGTGCAGCACTCCCTCAGTACTGACCCTCTGACAGTGCGGCACTCCCTCAGTACTGACCCTCTGACAGTGCGGCACTCCCTCAGTACTGACCCTCTGACAGTGCAGCACTCCCTCAGTACTGACCCTCTGACAGTGCGGCACTCCCTCAGTACTGACCCTCTGACAGTGCAGCACTCCCTCAGTACTGACCCTCTGACAGTGCGGCACTCCCTCAGTACTGACCCTCTGACAGTGCGGCACTCCCTCAGTACTGACCCTCTGACAGCGCAGCACTCCCTCAGTACTGACCCTCTGACAGTGCAGCACTCCCTCAGTACTGACCCTCTGACAGTGCAGCACTCCCTCAGTACCGACCCTCTGACAGTGCAGCACTCCCTCAGTACTGACCCTCTGACAGTGCAGCACTCCCTCAGTACTGACCCTCTGACAGTGTAGCTCTCCCTCAGTACTGACCCTCTGACAGTGCAGCACTCACTCAGTACTGACCCTCTGACAGTGCGGCACTCCCTCAGTACTGACCCTCTGACAGTGCAGCACTCCCTCAGTACTGACCCTCTGACAGTGTAGCTCTCCCTCAGTACTGACCCTCTGACAGTGCAGCACTCACTCAGTACTGACCCTCTGACAGTGCGGCACTCCCTCAGCACTGACCCTCTGACAGTGCGGGACTCCCTCAGTACTGACCCTCTGACAGTGCGGCACTCCCTCAGTACTGACCCTCTGACAGTGCAGCACTCCCTCAGTACTGACCCTCTGACAGTGCAGCACTCCCTCAGTACTGACCCTCTGACAGTGCGGCACTCCCTCAGGACTGACCCTCTGACAGTGCAGCACTCCCTCAGTACTGACCCTCTGACAGTGCAGCGCTCCCTCAGTACTGACCCTCTGACAGTGCAGCACTCCCTCAGTACTGACCCTCTGACAGTGCAGCACTCCCTCAGTACTGACCCTCTGACAGTGCAGCACTCCCTCAGTACTGACCCTCTGAGAGTGCAGCACTCCCTCAGTACTGACCCTCTGACAGTGCGGCACTCCCTCAGGACTGACCCTCTGACAGTGCAGCACTCCCTCAGTACTGACCCTCTGACAGTGCGGCACTCCCTCAGTACTGACCCTCTGACAGTGCGGCACTCCCTCAGTACTGACCCTCTGACAGTGCAGCACTCCCTCAGTACTGACCCTCTGACAGTGCAGCACTCCCTCAGTACTGACCCTCTGACAGTGCGGCACTCCCTCAGTACTGACCCTCTGACAGTGCAGCACTCCCTCAGTACTGACCCTCTGACAGTGCAGCACTCCCTCAGTACTGACCATATGACAGTGCAGCACTCCCTCAGTACTGACCCTCTGACAGTGCAGCACTCCCTCAGTACTGACCATATGACAGTGCGGCACTCCCTCAGTACATACCCTCTGACAGTGCGGCACTCCCTCAGTACTGACCCTCTGACAGTGCAGCACTCCCTCAGTAATGACGCTCTGACAGTGCAGCACTCCCTCAGTACTGACCCTCTGACAGTGCGGCACTCCCTCAGTACTGACCCTCTGACAGTGCAGCACGCCCTCATTACTGACCCTCTGACAGTGCAGCACTCCCTCAGTACTGACTCTCTGACAGTGCAGCACTCCCTCAGTACTGACCCTCTGACAGTGCAGCACTCCCTCAGTACTGACCCTCTGACAGTGCAGCACTCCCTCAGTACTGACCCTCTGACAGTGCAGCACTCCCTCAGTACTGACCCTCTGACAGTGTGGCACTTACTCAGTACTGACCCTCTGACAGTGCTGCACTCCCTCAGTACTGACCCTCTGACAGTGCAGCACTCCCTCAGTACTGACCCTCTGACAGTGCAGCACTCCCTCAGTACTGACCCTCTGACAGTGCAGCACTCCCTCAGTACATACCCTCTGACAGTGCAGCACTCCCTCAGTACTGACCCTCTGACAGTGCGGCACTCCCTCAGTACATACCCTCTGACAGTGCGGCACTCCCTCAGTACTGACCCTCTGACAGTGCAGCACTCCCTCAGTACTGACTCTCTGACAGTGCAGCACTCCCTCAGTACTGACCCTCTGACAGTGCAGCACGCCCTCATTACTGACCCTCTGACAGTGCAGCACTCCCTCAGTACTGACTCTCTGACAGTGCAGCACTCCCTCAGTACTGACCCTCTGACAGTGCAGCTCTCCCTCAGTACTGACCCTCTGACAGTGCGGCACTCCCTCAGTACTGACCCTCTGACAGTGCAGCGCTCCTTCAGTACTGACTCTCTGACAGTGCGGCACTCCCTCAGTACTGACCCTCTGACAGTGCAGCGCTCCTTCAGTACTGACCCTCTGACAGTGCAGTATTCCCTCAGTACTGACCCTCTGACAGTGCAGCACTCCCTCAGTACTGACCCTCTGACAGTGCAGCACTCCCTCAGTACTGATCCTCTGACAGTGCGGCACTCCCTCAGTACTGACCCTCTGACAGTGCAACGCTCCCTCAGTACTGACCCTCTGACAGTGCAGCACTCCCTCAGTACTGACCCTCTGACAGTGCAGCACTCCCTCAGTACTGACCCTCTGACAGTGCGGCACTCCCTCAGTACTGACCCTCTGACAGTGCAGCACTCCCTCAATACTGACCCTCTGACAGTGCAGCACTCCCTCAGTACTGACCCTCTGACAGTGCGGCACTCCCTCAGTACTGACCCTCTGACAGTGCAGCACTCCCTCAGTACTGACCCTCTGACAGTGCAGCACTCCCTCAGTACTGACCCTCTGACAGTGCGGCACTCCCTCAGTACTGACCCTCTGACAGTGCGGCACTCCCTCAGTACTGACCCTCTGACAGTGCGGCACTCCCTCAGTACTGACCCTCTGACAGTGCGGCACTCCCTCAGTACTGACCCTCTGACAATGCGGCACTCCCTCAGTACTGACCCTCTGACAGTGCAGCACTCCCTCAGTACTGACCCTCTGACAGTGCAGCACTCCCTCAGTACTGACCCTCTGACAGTGCGGCACTCCCTCAGTACTGACCATCTGACAGTGCAGCACTCCCTCAGTACTGAGCCTCTGACAGTGCGGCACTCCCTCAGTACTGACCCTCTGACAGTGCAGCACTCCCTCAGTACTTACCCTCTGACAGTGCGGCACTCCCTCAGAACTGACCCACTGACAGTGCAGCACTCCCTCAGTACTGACCCTCTGACAGTGCAGCACTCCCTCAGTACTGACCCTCTGACAGTGCAGCACTCCCTCAGTACTGACCCTCTGACAGTGCAGCACTCCCTCAGTACTGACCCTCTGACAGTGCGGCACTCCCTCAGTACTGACCCTCCGACAGTGCAGCACTCCCTCAATACTGACCCTCTGACAGTACTTCACTCCCTCAGAACTGACCCTCTGACAGTGCAGCACTCCCTCAGTACTGACCCTCTGACAGTGCAGCACTCCCTCAATACTGACCCTCTGACAGTGCGGCACTCCCTCATTACTGACTCTCTGACAGTGCGGCACTCCCTCAGCACTGACCCTCTGACAGTGCAGCACTCCCTCAGTACTGACCCTCTGACAGTGCGGCACTCCCTCAGAACTCACCCTCTGACAGTGCGGCACTCCCTCAGAACTGACCCTCTGACAGTGCGGCACTCCCTCAGTACTGACCCTCTGACAGTGCGGCACTCCCTCAGTACTGACCCTCTGACAGCGCAGCACTCCCTCAGTACTGACCCTCTGACAGTGCTGCACTCCCTCAGTACTGACCCTCTGACAGTACGGCACTCCCTCAGTACTGACCCTCTGACAGTGCAGCACTCCCTCAGTACTGACCCTCTGACAGTGCGGCACTCCCTCAGTACTGACCCTCTGACAGTGCGGCACTCCCTCAGTACTGACCCTCTGACAGTGCGGCACTCCCTCAGTACTGACCCTCTGACAGTGCAGCACTCCCTCAGTACTGACCCTCTGACAGTGCAGCACTCCCTCAATACTGACCCTCTGACAGTGCGGCACTCCCTCAGAACTGACTCTCTGACAGTGTGGCACTCCCTCAGCACTGACCCTCTGACAGTGCGGCACTCCCTCAGAACTGACCCTCTGACAGTGCAGCACTCCCTCAGTACTGACCCTCTGACAGTGCGGCACTCCCTCAGTACTGACCCCTGACAGTGCAGCACTCCCTCAGTACTGACCCTCTGACAGTGCAGCACTCCCTCAGTACTGACCCTCTGACAGTGCAGCACTCCCCCAGTACTGACCCTCTGACAGTGCAGCACTCCCTCAGTACTGTCCCTCTGACAGTGCGGCACTCCCTCAGCACTGACCCTCTGACAGTGCAGCACTCCCTCAGTACTGACTCTCTGACAGTGTGGCACTCACTCAGTACTGACCCTCTGACAGTGCGGCACTCCCTCAGCACTGACCCTCTGACAGTGCAGCACTCCCTCAGTACTGACCCTCTGACAGTGCTGCACTCCCTCAGTACTGACCCTCTGACAGTGCGGCACTCACTCAGTACTGACCCTCTGACAGTGCGGCACTCCCTCAGTACTGACCCTCTGACAGTGTGGCACTCCCTCAGTACTGACCCTCTGACAGTGCGGCACTCCCTCAGTACTGACCCTCTGACAGTGCGGCACTCCCTCAGCACTGACCCTCTGACAGTGCGGCACTCACTCAGTACTGACCCTCTGACAGTGCGGCACTCCCTCAGCACTGACCCTCTGACAGTGCGGCACTCCCTCAGTACTGACCCTCTGACAGTGCAGCACTCCCTCAGTACTGACCCTCTGACAGTGCAGCACTCCCTCAGTACTGACCCTCTGACAGTGCGGCACTCCCTCAGTACTGACCCTCTGACAGTGCAGCAATCCCTCAGTACTGACCCTCTGACAGTGCGGCACTCCCTCAGTACTGACCCTCTGACAGTGCGGCACTCCCTCAGCACTGACCCTCTGACAGTGCGGCACTCCCTCAGTACTGACCCTCTGACAGTGCGGCACTCCCTCAGTACTGACCCTCTGACAGTGCGGCGCTCACTCAGTATTGTTGCTTGGACCCATGGCGCCCATTTCGGCAGCTGGGTCCCTACTTATCGGGGCCAGATGACGCCATCGTAAAACGCTGCAGCGTTTTCTACAGTGTCAACACCGAGCCCCATTATTGTTCGATGAAACTGTTGAATCCACTTTCTGAATTCTACCTCACGGCTCCCTCTGCCAACTTGACTTACCCAATCCGCACGAAGATTAAAGTACTCCATTTTTAACCTGCCTTTATTAACTCCTGATTTATTCCCCATTCTCCAGTCTAACTACCGTTTGGCGACGTGTAGATCACTCCCACCAGTGCCTCTCCTCCTCGTTATTTCTCACGTCCGCCCGTGTGGATTCTCCGTCTTCCGATCCAAGATCATTTTTTGGCGACTGTATTTGTTCCATCTCGGGCTAACGACGCGGCCCCAGCACCCTTTCCTTCCTGACCGCCCCTCACGAAAAGTTACGTCCCCTGGATATTTCGTTCCCAGTTTTGGTCTCCTTGCAACCGCGCGTCGCTGTATTTGCTCTCAGACCATAACCTCAGTCTGTGCTGCCAATGTGTTGAATGTTATGTGTGTTTAACTATTTAACTAAAGAGCCGTCCATTTTACCTTGTTACAAGTTTATTCCTTTTTTGACCCAATTTGTTGGTGTTTTTCTAATGTTTGTACTCTCCGTTCCTTCCTGTCACCATCTGGCTATCGTTACCTCTTATGCTGTTGTTGCCTCTTGCTTTGTCCCATCTACACAACCACACACTGTGAGTCTCCACAACTCTCTTCCTCAAAAGGCAGCAGGAGCGGACACTGGGAATATTTTTAAGGCCGATCTGGAGAGATTCTTGATCCACGAGGGGGGAGTTATAGGTCATTGGGGGGAGGGGGGAGGCAGGAATGCGGGATCGCGGTCACAATCAGGCCTCGATCTTTCAGATGAGGGAGCAGGCCCGAGGGGCCGAGCGGCTTTGCTCCTGACTCTGCAGCCCGTCTGCACTTACCCTCGAAGTCCACCAAGCCGTCGCCATTCAGGTCAACGTCCCGGAGAATTTCCTCGATCTCCCTGGAGGGGAGCTGCTCCCCCATCAGCTTCTTCATGGCTTCCCGCAGTTCCGGAGTACTGATCTTCCCATCCCGATTGGCATCAAACTGGAGACAGCGAGGGAATGCCAGTGAGTTCCTCATTGGCGAGTCCCTCCATCACTCCTCTTACATCTGTACACCACATTATCATGTCTCCTCCCTCCTGCATCTCCCCTCCCTCCAACTCCTGTCCCTCAACCCTCCTCCACCTGGTCCCCTCCTTTACCTTCTCGTCCCCCACCTCCTCTCCCTCCAACTCCCCTCCCACCCCCTCATTCTCCCTCCTCCATCTCCCCTCCCTCCAACTCCTGTCCCTCAATCCTCCTCCACCTGATCCCCTCCTTTACCTTCTCGTCCCCCACCTCTTCTCCCTCCAACTCCCCTCTCACGCCCTCATCCTCCCTCCTGCATCTCATCGCCCTCCAACTCCTCTCCCTCCAACTTGTCTCCCTCCAACTCCTCCCCTCCTCCACCTCCTCTCGCTCCACCTCCACCTCATCCTCCCTCCTCCACCTCCTCTCCCTCCACCTCATCTTCCCTCCTCCACCTCCTCTCGCTCCACCTCCACCTCATCCTCCCTCCTCCACCTCCTCTCCCTCCACCTCATCTTCCCTCCTCCACCTCCTCTCCCTCCAACTCCTCTCCCACCCCCTCATCCTCCCTCCTGCATCTCATCACCCTCCAACTCCTCTCCCTCCAACTCCTCCACCTCCTCTCCCACCCCCTCTCCCTCCAACTCCGCTCCCACCACCTCCTCTCCCTCCAACTCCTCTCCCACCCCCTCATCCTCCCTCCTCCACCTCCTCTCCCTCCAACTCCTCTCCCTCCTCCACCTCCTCTTCCTCCAACTCCTCTCCTCCCCCCTCCTTCACCTTCTCATCCTCCACCTCCTCTCCCTCCAACTCCTCTCCCACCCCCTCATCCTCCCTCCTCCGTCTCATCACCTTCCACCTCCTCTCCCTCCAACTCCTCCCCCTCCTCCACCTCCTCTCCCTCCAACTCCTCTCCTACCCCCTCATTCTCCCTCCTCCATCTCCCCTCCCTCCAACTCCTGTCCCCCCACCTCAACCCTCCTCCACCTGATCCCCTCCTTTACCTTCTCATCCTCCACCTCCTCTCCCTCCATCTCCTCACCCTCCACCTCCTCTCCCTCCAACTCCTCCCCCTCCTCCACCTCCTCTCCCTCCAACTCCTCTCCTACCCCCTCATACTCCCTCCTCCATCTCCCCTCCCTCCAACTCCTGTCCCCCCACCTCAACCCTCCTCCACCTGATCCCCTCCTTTACCTTCTCATCCTCCACCTCCTCTCCCTCCATCTCCTCTCCCTCCACCTCCTCTCCCTCCAACTCCTCCCCTCCTCCTCCGCCTCTCCCTCCGACTCCTCTCCCTCCACCCCATCCCCTCCTCTACATCCTCTCCCTATACCTCAACCCACCTCCACCTCAACCCTCCTCCACCTCAACCCCTCCTCCTCCTCGCCCTCCAACTCAGCTCCCTCCACCTCATCCCCCTCCAAACCTCTTCTCCCTCCATCGCAACCTTCCTCCACCTCCTCTCCCCACATCATCGCCCCTCCTCCACCTCCTCTCCCTCCAATTCCACTCCCTCCACATCATCCTGCCTCCTCCAAATTCTCTCCCTCCACCTCAACTCTCCTCCACCTCATTCCCTCCTCTACCTCCTCTCTAACTATCCCTCCACCTCATCCCGCTCATACACCTCCTCTCCCTCCACATCAACCCCCCTCCACCTCACCCATTCCACCGCATCACTCTATTCACTACCACTCCTCTCCCACCTCCTCTCCCTCCACCTCCATTCGCTCGACCCATTCTCCCTCCACTTTCCCGCCCACCACCTGCTCATACCCTCCACTCCCCTCCTCCCTCCCTCCTCCCCTCCTCTCCCTCCATTTTCTTTCTCACTACCTCCTCCTCCCCTCCCTCCTCCCTCATCACCCTCGTGCCTCTCTGAGTGTGAGTGGATCACCTTGGCTCTCTCTGAATGTGAGTGTACCTCCCTGTCTCCTCTCTATGAGTGTGAGTGGATCTCTCTGGCTCTCTCTGAGTGTGAGTGGATCTCCATGGCTCTATCTGAGTGTGAGCAGATCTCCCCGGCTCTCTCTGAGTGTGAGTGGATCTCCATGGCTCTCTCTGTGTGTGAGCGGATCTCCCTGGCTCTTTCTGAGTACGAGTGGATCTCCCTGGCTCTCTGAGTGTGCATGGATCACCTTGGCTCTCTCTGTGTGTGAGTGGATCTCCCAGGCTCTCTCTGAGTGTGAGTGGCTCTCCCTGGCACTCTGAGTGTGAGTGGATCTCCCTGGCTCTCTCTGAGTGTGAGTGGATCTCCCCGGCTCATCTGAGTGTGAGCGGATCTCCCTGGCTCTTCCTTAGTGTGAGTGGAACTCCCTGGCTCTCTCTGAGTGTGAGCGGATCTCCCTGGCTCTCTCTGAGTGTGAGTGGATCACCCTGTCTCTCCCTGAGTGTGAGCGGATCTCCCTGGCTCATCTGAGCGTGAGTGGATCTCCCTGGCACTCTCTGAGTGTGAGCGGATCTCCCTGGATCTCTCTGAGTGTGAGCGGATCTCCCCGGCTCACTCTGAGTGTGAGTGGATCTCCATGGCTCTCTCTGAGCGTGGGTGGATCTCCCTGGCTCTCTCTGAGTGTGAGCGGATCTCCCTGGCTCTCTCTGAGTGTGAGTGGATCTCCCTGGCTCTCTATGAGTGTGGATGGATCTCCATGACTCTCTCTGAGTGTGAGTGGATCTCCATGGCTCTCACCGAGTGTGAGTGGATCTCCCGGGCTCACTCTCGGGGTGTTAGTGGATCTATCTGGCTCTCTCTGAGTGTGCGTGGATCTCTCTGGCTCTCTCTGGCTCTCTCTGTGTGTGAGTGGATCTCCTGGCTCCCTCTGAGTGTGAGTGGATCTCACAGGCTCTCTCTGGATGTGAGTGGCTCTCCCTGGCTCACTTTAATGGGCGTGAGTGGATATCCCTGGCTCTATCTGATTGTGAGTGGATCTCCATGGCTCACTTCGCTGGGTGTGAGTGGATCTCGCTGGCTCTCTCTGAGTGTGAGTGGATCTCCCTGGCTCATCTGAGTGTGAGCGGATCTCCCTGGCTCTTCCTTAGTGTGAGTGGAACTCCCTGGCTCTCTCTGAGTGTGAGCGGATCGCCCTGGCTCTCTCTGAGTGTGAGTGGATCTCCCTGTCTCTCCCTAAGTGTAAGCGGATCTCCCTGGCTCATCTGAGCGTGAGTGGATCTCCCTGGCGCTCTCTGTGTGAGCGGATCTCCCTGGATCTCTCTGAGTGTGAGCGGATCTCCCTGGCTCTCTCTGAGTGTGAGTGGATCTCCATGGCTCTCTCTGAGCGTGGGTGGATCTCCCTGGCTCTCTCTGAGTGTGAGCGGATCTCCCTGGCTCTCTCTGAGTGTGAGTGGATCTCCCTGGCTCTCTCTGAGTGTGAGCGGATCTCCCTGGCTCTCTCTGAGTGCGGGTGGATCTCCCTGGCTCTCTCTGAGTGTGGGTGGATCTGTCTGGCTCTCTCTGAGTGTGGGTGGATCTCCATGACTCGCTCTGAGTGTGAGTGGATCTCCCTGGATCTCTCTGTGTGTGAGTGGATCTCCCTGGCTCACTTCGCTGTGTGTGAGTGGATCTCCGTGGCTCTCTCTGAGCGTGAGCGGATCTCCCTGACTCTCTCTGATTGAGAGTTGATCTCCCTGGCTCTCTCTGAATGTGGGTGGATCTCCCTGGCTCTCTCTGCACGTGAGTGGATCTCCATGACACTCTCTGGGTGTGAGTTGATCTCCCGGTCTCCTCTCTCTGAGTGTGAGTGGATCACTCTGGCTCTATCTGAGTGTGAGTGGATCTCCCTGACTCTCTCTGAGTGTGGGTGGATCTCCCTGGCTCTCTCTGAGTGTGAATGGATCTCCCTGGCTCTATCTGAGTGTGAGTGGATCTCACTGGTTCTCTCTGAATGTGAGTGGATGTCCCTGGCTCTCTCCGAGTGTGAGTGGATCTCCCCGGCTCTCATTTAGTATGAGTGGATCTCTCTGGCTCTCTCTGAGTGTGAGTGGATCTTTTTGGCTCTCTCTGTGTGTGGATGGATCTATCTGGCTCTCTGAGTGTGGGTGTATGCCCACGGCTCTCTCTGAGTGTGAGCGGATCTCTCTGGCTCTCTCTCTGAGTGTGAGTGGATCTCCATGGCTCTCTCTGAATGTGAGTGGATCTCCCGGGCTCTCTCAAGGTGTTAGTGGATCTATCTGGCTCTCTCTGAGTGTGTGTGGATCTCTCTGGCTCTCTCTGGATCTATGGGTGTGAATGGATCTCCCTGGCTCCCTCTGAGTGTGAGTGGATCTCTCTGGCTCTCTCTGAGTGTGAGTGGATCTCACTGGCTCTCTCTGA
The DNA here is from genome assembly GCF_047496885.1 of Scyliorhinus torazame. Classification (NCBI taxonomy): domain Eukaryota; kingdom Metazoa; phylum Chordata; class Chondrichthyes; order Carcharhiniformes; family Scyliorhinidae; genus Scyliorhinus; species Scyliorhinus torazame. The sequence goes on along the minus strand of NC_092710.1, from coordinate 17,139,582 downwards.
GTGTGAGTGGATCTCCCTGGATCTCTCTGGATGTGAGTGGATCGCCCTGGCTCACTTTGCTGGGTGTGAGTGTATCTCCCTGGCTGTCTTTGAGTGTGAGTGGATCTCCCTGACTCTCTCTCTGAGTGTGAGTGGGTCTCCCATGCTCTCTCTGAGTGTGAGTGGATCTCTGTGGCTCTCTATGAGTGTGAGTGGATCTCCGTGGCTCTCTCTGAGTGTGAGTGGATCTCTGGGGCTCCCTCTGAGTGTGAGTGGGTCTCCGTTGCTCTCTCTGAGTGTGAGTGGATCTCCCTATCTCTCCCTGAGTGCGAGTGGATCTCCCTGGCTCTCTCTGAGTGTGAGTGGATCTCCCTGGCTCTCTCTGAGTGTGAGTGGATCTCCGTAGCTCTCTCTGAGTGTGAGTGGATCTCCCTGGCTCTCTCTGGGTGTGAGTGGATCTCCGTGGATCTCTCTGAGTGTGAGTGGATCTCCCCGACTCTCTCTGGGTGTGCGTGGATCTCCCTGGCTCTGAGTGTGAGTGGATCTCCCTGGCTCTCTCTGAGTGTGAGTGGATCTCTCTGGTCCGCTCTGGGTGTGAGTGGACCTCCCAGAAATTCTCTGAGTGTGAGTGGATCTCCCTGACTCTCTCTGAGTATGAGTGGATCTCCCTGACTCTCTCTGAATGTGAGTGGATCTCCCTGGCTCTCTCTGAGTGTGAGCGGATCTCTCTGTGTCTGTCTGGGTGTGAGGGGATCTCCCTGGCTCACCTCTCTGGGTGTGAGCGGATCTCCCTGTCTCTCTCTGGGTGTGAGTGGATCTCCATGGCTCACCCCTTTGAGTGTGAGCGGATCTCCCTGTCTCTCTCTGGGTGTGAGTGGATCTCATGGCTCACCTCTCTGAGTGTGAGCAGATCTCCCTGTCTCTCTCTGGGTGTGAGTGGATCTCCCTGGCTCACCTCTCTGAGTGTGAGTGGATCTCCCTGGCTCTCTCTGAGTGTGAGCGGATCTCTCTGTGTCTGTCTGGGTGTGAGGGGATCTCCCTGGCTCACCTCTCTGGGTGTGAGCGGATCTCCCTGTCTCTCTCTGGGTGTGAGTGGATCTCCATGGCTCACCCCTTTGAGTGTGAGCGGATCTACCTGTCTCTCTCTGGGTGTGAGTGGATCTCATGGCTCACCTCTCTGAGTGTGAGCGGATCTCCCTGTCTCTCTCTGGGTGTGAGTGGATCTCCCTGGCTCACCTCTCTGAGTGTGAGCGGATCTCCCTGTCTCTCTCTGGATGTGAGTGGATCTCCCTGGCTCACTTCTCTGGGTGTGAGCGGATCTCCCTGTCTGTATCTGAGTGTGAGCGGATCTCCCTGTCTCTCTCTGGGTGTGAGTGGATCTCCCTGGCTCATCTCTCTGAGTGTGAGTGGATCTCTCTGTCTCTCTCTGGATGTGAGTGGATCTCACTGGCTCTATCTGAGTGTGAGCGGATCTCCCTGTCTCTCTCTGGGTGTGAGTGGATCTCCCTGGCTCTCTCTGAGTGTGAGCGGATCTCCATGTCTCTCTCTGAGTGCATCTCCCTGGCTCACCTCTCTGAGTGTGAGCGGATCTCCCTGTCCCTCTCTGGGTGTGAGTGGATCTCCCTGGCTCTCTCTGAGTGTGAGCGGATCTCCATGTCTCTCTCTGTATGTGCGTGGATCTCCCTGGCTCTCTCTGGGTGTGAGCGGATCTCCCTGGCTCTCTCTGAGTGCGGGTGGATCTCCCTGGCTCTCTCTGAGTGTGGGTGGATCTGCCTGGCTCTCTCTGAGTGTGGGTGGATCTCCATGACTCGCTGTGAGTGTGAGTGGATCTCCCTGGCTCTCTCTGGGTGTGAGTGGATCTCCCTGGCTCACTTCGCTGTGTGTGAGTGGATCTCCATGACACTCTCTGGGTGCGAGTTGATCTCCCGGTCTCCTCTATCTGAGTGTGAGTGGATCACTCTGGCTCTATCTGAGTGTGAGTGGATCTCCCTGACTCTCTCTGGGTGTGGGTGGATCTCCCTGGCTCTCTCTGAGTGTGAATGGATCTCCCTGGCTCTATCTGAGTGTGAGTGGATCTCACTGGTTCTCTCTGAATGTGAGTGGATGTCCCTGGCTCTCTCCGAGTGTGAGTGGATCTCCCCGGCTCTCATTTAGTATGAGTGGATCTCTCTGGCTCTCTCTGAGTGTGAGTGGATCTTTTTGGCTCTCTCTGTGTGTGGATGGATCTATCTGGCTCTCTGAGTGTGGGTGTATGCCCACGGCTCTCTCTGAGTGTGAGCGGATCTCTCTGGCTCTCTCTCTGAGTGTGAGTGGATCTCCATGGCTCTCTCTGAATGTGAGTGGATCTCCCGGGCTCTCTCAAGGTGTTAGTGGATCTATCTGGCTCTCTCTGAGTGTGTGTGGATCTCTCTGGCTCTCTCTGAGTGTGAGTGGATCTCTCTGGTCCGCTCTGGGTGTGAGTGGACCTCCCAGAAATTCTCTGAGTGTGAGTGGATCTCCCTGACTCTCTCTGAGTATGAGTGGATCTCCCTGACTCTCTCTGAATGTGAGTGGCTCTCCCTGGCTCTCTCTGAGTGTGAGCGGATCTCCCTGACTCACATCCCTGAGTGTGAGTGGATCTCTCTGGCTCTCTCTGAGTGTGAGCGGATCTCCCGGTCTCTCTCTGGGTGTGAGTGGACCTCCCTGGCTCACCTCTCTGAGTGTGAGTGGATCTCCCTGGCTCTCTCTGAGTGTGAGCGGATCTCTCTGTGTCTGTCTGGGTGTGAGGGGATCTCCCTGGCTCACCTCTCTGGGTGTGAGCGGATCTCCCTGTCTCTCTCTGGGTGTGAGTGGATCTCCATGGCTCACCCCTTTGAGTGTGAGCGGATCTCCCTGTCTCTCTCTGGGTGTGAGTGGATCTCTCTGGTCCGCTCTGGGTGTGAGTGGACCTCCCAGAAATTCTCTGAGTGTGAGTGGATCTCCCTGACTCTCTCTGAGTATGAGTGGATCTCCCTGACTCTCTCTGAGTATGAGTGGATCTCCCTGACTCTCTCTGAATGTGAGTGGCTCTCCCTGGCTCTCTCTGAGTGTGAGCGGATCTCCCTGACTCACATCCCTGAGTGTGAGTGGATCTCTCTGGCTCTCTCTGAGTGTGAGCGGATCTCCCGGTCTCTCTCTGGGTGTGAGTGGACCTCCCTGGCTCACCTCTCTGAGTGTGAGTGGATCTCCCTGGCTCTCTCTGAGTGTGAGCGGATCTCTCTGTGTCTGTCTGGGTGTGAGGGGATCTCCCTGGCTCACCTCTCTGGGTGTGAGCGGATCTCCCTGTCTCTCTCTGGGTGTGAGTGGATCTCCATGGCTCACCCCTTTGAGTGTGAGCGGATCTCCCTGTCTCTCTCTGGGTGTGAGTGGATCTCTCTGGTCCGCTCTGGGTGTGAGTGGACCTCCCAGAAATTCTCTGAGTGTGAGTGGATCTCCCTGACTCTCTCTGAGTATGAGTGGATCTCCCTGACTCTCTCTGAATGTGAGTGGATCTCCCTTGCTCTCTCTGAGTGTGAGCGGATCTCCCTGGCGCACATCCCTGAGTGTGAGTGGATCTCTCTGGCTCTCTCTGAGTGTGAGCGGATCTCCCGGTCTCTCTCTGGGTGTGAGTGGACCTCCCTGGCTCACCTCTCTGAGTGTGAGTGGATCTCCCTGGCTCTCTCTGAGTGTGAGCGGATCTCTCTGTGTCTGTCTGGGTGTGAGGGGACCTCCCTGGCTCACCTCTCTGAGTGTGAGTGGATCTCCCTGGCTCTCTCTGAGTGTGAGCGGATCTCTCTGTGTCTGTCTGGGTGTGAGGGGATCTCCCTGGCTCACCTCTCTGAGTGTGAGTGGATCTCCCTGACTCTCTTTGAGTGTGGGTGGATCTCCCTGGCTCTCTCTGAGTGTGAATGGACCTCTCTGGCTCTATCTGAGTGTGAGTGGATCTCACTGGTTCTCTCTGAATGTGAGTGGATGTCCCTGACTCTCTCCGAGTGTGAGTGGATCTCCCCGGCTCTCATTTAGTATGAGTGGATCTCTCTGGCTCTCTCTGAGTGTGAGTGGATCTTTTTGGCTCTCTCTGTGTGTGGATGGATCTATCTGGCTCTCTGAGTGTGGGTGTATGCCCATGGCTCTCTCTGAGTGTGAGCGGATCTCTCTGGCTCTCTCTCTGAGTGTGAGTGGATCTCCATGGCTCTCTCTGAATGTGAGTGGATCTCCCGGGCTCTCTCAAGGTGTTAGTGGATCTATCTGGCTCTCTCTGAGTGTGTGTGGATCTCTCTGGCTCTCTCTGGACCGATGGGTGTGAATGGATCTCCCTGGCTCCCTCTGAGTGTGAGTGGATCTCTCTGGCTCTCTCTGAGTGTGAGTGGATCTCACTGGCTCTCTCTGAGTGTGAGTGGATCTCCCTGGATCTCTCTGGATGTGAGTGGATCGCCCTGGCTCACTTTGCTGGGTGTGAGTGTATCTCCCTGGCTGTCTTTGAGTGTGAGTGGATCTCCCTGACTCTCTCTCTGAGTGTGAGTGGGTCTCCCATGCTCTCTCTGAGTGTGAGTGGATCTATGTGGCTCTCTATTAGTGTGAGTGGATCTCCGTGGCTCTCTCTGAGTGTGAGTGGATCTCTGGGGCTCCCTCTGAGTGTGAGTGGGTCTCCGTTGCTCTCTCTGAGTGTGAGTGGATCTCCCTGTCTCTCCCTGAGTGCGAGTGTATCTCCCTGGCTCTCTCTGAGTGTGAGTGGATCTCCCTGGCTCTCTCTGAGTGTGAGTGGATCTCCGTAGCTCTCTCTAAGTGTGAGTGGATCTCCCTGGCTCTCTCTGGGTGTGAGTGGATCTCCGTGGATCTCTCTGAGTGTGAGTGGATCTCCCCGACTCTCTCTGGGTGTGCGTGGATCTCCCTGGCTCTGAGTGTGAGTGGATCTCCCTGGCTCTCTCTGAGTGTGAGTGGATCTCTCTGGTCCGCTCTGGGTGTGAGTGGACCACCCAGAAATTCTCTGAGTGTGAGTGGATCTCCCTGACTCTCTCTGAGTATGAGTGGATCTCCCTGACTCTCTCTGAATGTGAGTGGATCTCCCTGGCTCTCTCTGAGTGTGAGCGGATCTCCCTGGCTCACATCCCTGAGTGTGAGTGGATCTCTCTGGCTCTCTCTGAGTGTGAGCGGATCTCCCGGTCTCTCTCTGGGTGTGAGTGGACCTCCCTGGCTCACCTCTCTGAGTGTGAGTGGATCTCCCTGGCTCTCTCTGAGTGTGAGCGGATCTCTCTGTGTCTGTCTGGGTGTGAGGGGATCTCCCTGGCTCACCTCTCTGGGTGTGAGCGGATCTCCCTGTCTCTCTCTGGGTGTGAGTGGATCTCCATGGCTCACCCCTTTGAGTGTGAGCAGATCTCCCTGTCTCTCTCTGGGTGTGAGTGGATCTCATGGCTCACCTCTCTGAGTGTGAGCGGATCTCCCTGTCTCTCTCTGGGTGTGAGTGGATCTCCCTGTCTCACCTCTCTGAGTGTGAGCGGATCTCCCTGTCTCTCTCTGGATGTGAGTGGATCTCCCTGGCTCACTTCTCTGGGTGTGAGCGGATCTCCCTGTCTGTATCTGAGTGTGAGCGGATCTCCCTGTCTCTCTCTGGGTGTGAGTGGATCTCCCTGGCTCATCTCTCTGAGTGTGAGTGGATCTCTCTGTCTCTCTCTGGATGTGAGTGGATCTCACTGGCTCTCTCTGAGTGTGAGCGGATCTCCCTGTCTCTCTCTGGGTGTGAGTGGATCTCCCTGGCTCTCTCTGAGTGTGAGCGGATCTCCATGTCTCTCTCTGAGTGCGAGTGTATCTCCCTGGCTCACTTCTCTGAGTGTGAGCGGATCTCCCTGTCCCTCTCTGGGTGTGAGTGGATCTCCCTGGCTCTCTCTGAGTGTGAGCGGATCTCCATGTCTCTCTCTGTATGTGCGTGGATCTCCCTGGCTCTCTCTGGGTGTGAGCGGATCTCCCTGGCTCTCTCTGAGTGTGAGCAGATCTCAATGTCTCTCCATGAGTGTGAGTGGATCTCCCTGGCTCTCTCTGGGTGTGAGTGGATCTCCATGTCTCTCTCTGAGTGTGAGCGGATCTCCCTGTCTCTCTCTGGGTGTGAGTGGATCTCCCTGTCTCTCTCTGATTGTGAGTGGATCTCCCTGTCTCTCTCTGGGTGTGAGTGGATCTCCCTGTCTCTCTCTGGGTGTGAGTGGATCTCCCTGGCTCACCTCTCTGAGTGTGAGCGGATCTCCCTGTCTCTCTCTGGGTGTGAGTGGATCTCCCTGGCTCTCTCTGAGTGTGAGCGGATCTCCATGTCTCTCTCTGAGTGTGAGTGTACCTCCCTGTCTCTCTCTGGTGTGAGTGAATCTCCCTGGCTCTCTCTGAGTGGATCTCCCTGGCTCTCTCTCTGAGTGGATCTCCCTGGCTCTCTCTGAGTGGATCTCCCTGGCTCTCTCTGAGTGTGAGCGGATCTCCCTGTCTCTCTCTGGGTGTGAGTGGATCTCCCGGGCTCTCTCTGGGTGTGAGTGGATCTCCTTGGCTCTCTCTGAGTGTGAGTGGATCTCCCTGTCTCTCTCTGAGTGTGAGTGGATCTCCCTGGCTCTCTCTGAGTGGGTCTCCCTGGCTCTCTATGAGTGGATCTCCCTGTCTCGCTCTGAGTGTGAGTGGATCTCCCTGTCTCTCTCTGGGTGTGAGTGGGTCTCCCTGGCTCTCTCTGAGTGGGTCTCTCTGGCTCTCTCTGAGTGGATCTGTCTGTCTCTCTCTGGGTGTGAGTGGATCTCCCTGGCTCTCTCTGAGTGGATCTCCCTGGCTCTCTCTGAGTGGATCTCCCTGTCTCTCTCTGTGTGTGAGTGGATCTCCCTGTCTCTCTCTGAGTGGATCTCCCTGTCTCTCTCTGAGTGGATCTCCCTGTCTCTCTCTGAGTGGATCTCCCTGGCTCTCTCTGAGTGGGTCTCCCTGGCTCTCTCTGAGTGGGTCTCCCTGGCTCTCTCTGAGTGGGTCTCCCTGGCTCTCTCTGAGTGGGTCTCCCTGGCTCACCTCTCTGAAGGCATCGCGGAGTTCCTTCATCCCGATCATGTCGGCTGTCTCAGCCAACAGCTTCGGAGACATCAGCTCCAGAAAATCTTCAAAATCAACCCGCCCACCAGCTAGAAGGAGAGAGAGAGAGGGAAGGAGAAAGAGAGAGGGACAGAGGGGGGTAGCAGAGAGAGAGATGGAGAGACAGAGAGAGGGGTGGACAGAGAGAATGACAGAAGAGGAAAAAACAAGGGAGAGAGAGAGAGACAGACAGACAGGCAGAGACAGAGAGAGACAGAGAGAGAGAGAGAAATAGAGAGAGAGAAACAGAGACAGACAGAGATAAAGACAGACAGAGAGCGAGACAGAGACAGACAGACAGAGACATGGAGAGAGACAGAGAGACAGGCAGAGACAGAGAGACAGAGACAAAAAGAGATAGAGAGAGAGAAATGGAGACAGAGAGAGAGAGACAGACAGAGGGAGAGATGGAGACAGAGAGTGACAGAGAGAGAGAGACAGAGAGAGAGAGACAGACAGACAGAGAGATACAGAGAGAGAAACAGAGACAGAGAGAGAGTGAGACAGATAGACAGACAGAGAGATGGAGACAGAGAGAGAGAGAGACAGAGAGACAGAGAGAGAGGGAGACATAGAGAGAGGGACAGACAGAATTGAGAAAGAGACAGAGACAGAGAGAGAGAGCAGGAGGGAGAGACAGAGAGAGCACGCAAGGGACAGAGAAAGTGACAAGGAGAAAGAGTGAGGGTTATACAGAAGGAGAGACAGGCAGAGGGAGAAGGAGAGAGGGAGACAGAGAGAGAGAGAGACAGAGTGAGAGAGAGAGAGAAAGTGAGGGGGAGACAGAGAGAGACAAAGAAGTGACAGGGAACGTGAAAAGAGCGCGAGATAGAGACAGACAGACAGAGAGCGAGACAGAGAGACAGAGAGAGAGAGACAGAGAGAGAGAGAGAGACAGAGAGAGAGAGAGAGAGAAAGTGAGGGGGAGACAGAGAGAGACAAAGAAGTGACAGGGAAAGTGAAAAGAGCGCGAGATAGAGAGAGACAGACAGAGAGAGAGAGAGACAGACAGCGAGACAGAGAGAGAGAGACAGACAGGAATACACCCAGAGACAGGCACAAAGGAGTAGAGAGAGAGAGATAGAGAGAAGGAGAGGGAGGAAGAATGGTGATTCAATCCAGTTGCCTTTTCCGCACTTTGACAAATTAGAACGAGAGCTGAGGAAGCTCCAGATGTGACGGTTCCATGTCCTCCCTCAGAACCCTGGCAATGTCACCTCCATCCTCCATCGCGGAGAGAGAGGGTCCCCTCATCTCCCTCAGAACCCTGGCAATGTCACCTCGATCCTCCATCCCGGAGAGAGAGTGTCCCCTCATCTCCCTCAGAACCCTGGCAATGTCACCTCCATCCTCCATCGCGGAGAGAGAGGGTCCCCTCATCTCCCTCAGAACCCTGGCAATGTCACCTCCATCCTCCATCCCGGAGAGAGAGGTACCCTCATCTCCCTCAGAACCCTGGCAATGTCACCTCCATCCTCCATCCCGGAGAGAGAGGGTCCCCTCATCTCCCTCAGAACCCTGGCAATGTCACCTCCATCCTCCATCCCGGAGAGAGAGGGTCCCCTCATCTCCCTCAGAACCCTGGCAATGTCACCTCCATCCTCCATCCCGGAGAGAGAGGGACCCCTCATCTCCCTCAGAACCCTGGCAATGTCACCTCCATCCTCCATCCCGGAGAGAGAGGGTCCCTCATCTCCCTCAGAACCCTGGCAATGTCACCTCCATCCTCCATCCCGGAGAGAGAGTGTCCCCTCATCTCCCTCAGAACCCTGGCAATGTCACCTCGATCCTCCATCCCGGAGAGAGAGGGTCCCCTCATCTCCCTCAGAACCCTGGCAATGTCACCTCCATCCTCCATCCCGGAGAGAGAGGGTCCCTCATCTCCCTCAGAAGCCTGGCAATGTCACCTCCATCCTCCATCCCGGAGAGAGAGAGGGTCCCTCATCTCCCTCAGAACCCTGGCAATGTCACCTCGATCCTCCATCCCGGAGAGAGAGGGTCCCTCATCTCCCTCAGAACCCTGGCAATGTCACCTCCATCCTCCATCCCGGAGAGAGAGTGTCCCCTCATCTGCCTCAGAACCCTGGCAATGTCACCTCGATCCTCCATCCCGGAGAGAGAGGGTCCCTCATCTCCCTCAGAACCCTGGCAATGTCACCTCCATCCTCCATCCCGGAGAGAGAGGGTCCCCTCATCTCCCTCAGAACCCTAGCAATGTCACCTCCATCCTCCATCCCGGAGAGAGAGGATCCCCTCATCTCCCTCAGAACCCTGGCAATGTCACCTCGATCCTCCATCCCGGAGAGAGAGGATCCCCTCATCTCCCTCAGAACCCTGGCAATGTCACCTCGATCCTCCATCCCGGAGAGAGAGGGTCCCTCATCTCCCTCAGAACCCTGGCAATGTCACCTCCATCCTCCATCCCGGAGAGAGAGGATCCCCTCATCTCCCTCAGAACCCTGGCAATGTCACCTCGATCCTCCATCCCGGAGAGAGAGAGGGTCCCTCATCTCCCTCAGAACCCTGGCAATGTCACCTCCATCCTCCATCCCGGAGAGAGAGAGTGTCCCCTCATCTCCATCAGAACCCTGGCAATGTCACCTCCATCCTCCATCCCGGAGAGAGAGTGTCCCCTCATCTCCCTCAGAACCCTGGCAATGTCACCTCGATCCTCCATCCCGGAGAGAGAGGGTCCCTCATCTCCCTCAGAACCCTGGCAATGTCACCTCCATCCTCCATCCCGGAGAGAGAGAGGGTCCCTCATCTCCCTCAGAACCCTGGCAATGTCACCTCCATCCTCCATCCCGGAGAGAGAGGGTCCCTCATCTCCCTCAGAACCCTGGCAATGTCACCTCCATCCTCCATCCCGGAGAGAGAGGGTCCCCTCATCTCCCTCAGAACCCTGGCAATGTCACCTCCATCCTCCATCCCGGAGATAGAGGGTCCCTCAGCTCCCTCAGAACCCTGGCAATGTCACCTCCATCCTCCATCCCGGAGAGAGAGTGTCCCCTCATCTCCCTCAGAACCCTGGCAATGTCACCTCCATCCTCCATCCCGGAGAGAGAGGGTCCCTCATCTCCCTCAGAACCCTGGCAATGTCATCTCGATCCTCCATCCCTGAGAGAGAGTGTCCCCTCATCTCCCTCAGAACCCTGGCAATGTCACCTCCATCCTCCATCCCGGAGAGAGAGTGTCCCCTCATCTCCCTCAGAACCCTGGCAATGTCACCTCCATCCTCCATCCCGGAGAGAGAGGATCCCCTCATCTCCCTCAGAACCCTGGCAATGTCACCTCGATCCTCCATCCCGGAGAGAGAGGGTCCCCTCATCTCCGTCAGAACCCTGGCAATGTCACCTCCATCCTCCATCCCGGAGAGAGAGGGTCCCCTCATCTCCCTCAGAACCCTGGCAATGTCACCTCCATCCTCCATCCCGGAGAGAGAGGGTCCCTCATCTCCCTCAGAACCCTGGCAATGTCACCTCCATCCTCCATCCCGGAGAGAGAGGGTCCCCTCATCTCCCTCAGAACCCTGGCAATGTCACCTCCATCCTCCATCCCGGAGAGAGAGAGGGTCCCTCATCTCCCTCAGAACCCTGGCAATGTCACCTCCATCCTCCATCCCGGAGAGAGAGTGTCCCCTCATCTCCCTCAGAACCCTGGCAATGTCACCTCCATCCTCCATCCCGGAGAGAGAGGGTCCCTCATCTCCCTCAGAACCCTGGCAATGTCACCTCCATCCTCCATCCCGGAGAGAGAGGGCCCCCTCATCTCCCTCAGAACCCTGGCAATTTCACCTCCATCCTATCTAACCCGTGCTGTACCTGTCCTGGGAGAGCTCGATGCTGACACTGTGTATAAAGTGTGGGACACACTGTCAGGGTAATGTAGAGGGAGCTCTACACTGTATCTAACCCGTGCTGTACCTGTCCTGGGAGCGCTCAATGCTGACACTGGGTATAAAGTGGGGGACACACTGTCAGGGTAATGTAGAGGGAGCTCTACACTGTATCTAACCCGCGCTGTACCTGTCCTGGGAGAGCTCGATGCTGACACTGGGTATAAAGTGGGGGACACACTGTCAGGGTAATGTAGAGGGAGCTCTACACTGTATCTAACCCGTGCTGTACCTGTCCTGGGAGAGCTCGATGCTGACAGTGGGTATAAAGTGGGGGACACACTGTCAGGGTAATGTAGAGGGAGCTCTACACTGTGTCTAACCCGTGCTGTACCTGTCCTGGGAGAGCTCGATGCTGACACTGGGTATAAAGTGGGGGACACACTGTCAGGGTAATGTAGAGGGAGCTCTACACTGTATCTAACCCGTGCTGTACCTGTCCTGGGAGAGCTCGATGCTGACACTGGGTATAAAGTGGGGGACACACTGTCAGGGTAATGTAGAGGGAGCTCTACACTGTATCTAACCCGTGCTGCACCTGTCCTGGGAGAGCTCGATGCTGACACTGGGTATAAAGTGGGGGGACACTGTCAGGGTAATGTAGAGGGAGCTCTACACTGTATCTAACCCGCGCTGTACCTGTCCTGGGAGAGCTCGATGCTGACACTGGGTATAAAGTGGGGGACACACTGTCAGGGTAATGTAGAGGGAGCTCTACACTGTATCTAACCCGTGCTGTACCTGTCCTGGGAGAGCTCGATGCTGACACTGGGTATAAAGTGGGGGACACACTGTCAGGGTAATGTAGAGGGAGCTCTACACTGTGTCTAACCCGTGCTGTACCTGTCCTGGGAGAGCTCGATGCTGACACTGGGTATAAAGTGGGGGACACACTGTCAGCGTAATGTAGAGGGAGCTCTACACTGTATCTAACACGTGCTGTACCTGTCCTGGGAAAGCTCAATGCTGACACTGGGTATAAAGTGGGGGACACACTGTCAGGGTAATGTAGAGGGAGCTCTACACTGTATCTAACCCGTGCTGCACCTGTCCTGGGAGAGCTCGATGCTGACACTGGGTATAAAGTTGGGGGACACTGTCAGGGTAATGTAGAGGGAGCTCTACACTGTATCTAACCCGTGCTGTACCTGTCCTGGGAGAGCTCAATGCTGACACTGGGTATAAAGTGGGGGACACACTGTCAGGATAATGTCGAGGGAGCTCTACACTGTATCTAACCCGTGCTGTACCTGTCCTGGGAGCGCTCAATGCTGACACTGGGTATAAAGTGGGGGACACACTGTCAGGGTAATGTAGAGGGAGCTCTACACTGTATCTAACCCGCGCTGTACCTGTCCTGGGAGAGCTCGATGCTGACACTGGGTATAAAGTGGGGGACACACTGTCAGGGTAATGTAGAGGGAGCTCTACACTGTATCTAACCCGTGCTGTACCTGTCCTGGGAGAGCTCGATGCTGACACTGGGTATAAAGTGGGGGACACACTGTCAGTGTAATGTAGAGGGAGCTCTACACTGTGTCTAACCCGTGCTGTACCTGTCCTGGGAGAGCTCGATGCTGACACTGGGTATAAAGTGGGGGACACACTGTCAGGGTAATGTAGAGGGAGCTCTACACTGTATCTAACCCGTGCTGTACCTGTCCTGGGAGAGCTCAATGCTGACACTGGGTATAAAGTGGGGGACACACTGTCAGGGTAATGTAGAGGGAGCTCTACACTGTATCTAACCCGCGCTGTACCTGTCCTGGGAGAGCTCGATGCTGACACTGGGTATAAAGTGGGGGACACACTGTAAGGGTAATGTAGAGGGAGCTCTACACTGTATCTAACCCGTGCTGTACCTGTCCTGGGAGAGCTCGATGCTGACACTGGGTATAAAGTGGGGGACACACTGTCAGGATAATGTAGAGGGAGCTCTACACGGTATCTAACCCGTGCTGTACCTGTCCTGGGAGAGCTCGATGCTGACACTGGGTATAAAGTGGGGGACACACTGTCAGGGTAATGTAGAGGGAGCTCTATACTGTATCTAATCCGTGCTGTACCTGTCCTGGGAGAGCTCGATGCTGACACTGTGTATAAAGTGGGGGACACACTGTCAGGTTAATGTAGAGGGAGCTCTACACTGTATCTAACCCGTGCTATACCTGTCCTGGGAGAGCTCGATGCTGACACTGGGTATAAAGTGGGGGGGACACTGTCAGGGTAATGTAGAGGGAGCTCTACACTGTATCTAACCCGTGCTGTACCTGTCCTGGGAGAGCTCGATGCTGACACTGGGTATAAAGTGGGGGACACACTGTCAGAGTAATGTAGAGGGAGCTCTACACTGTATCTAACCCGTGCTGTACCTGTCCTGGGAGGGCTCGATGCTGACACTGGGTATAAAGTGGGGGACACACTGTCAGGGTAATGTAGAGGGAGCTCTACACTGTATCTAACCCGTGCTGTACCTGTCCAGGGAGAGCTCGATGCTGACACTGGGTATAAAGTGGGGGACACTGTCAGGGTAATGTAGAGGGAGCTCTACACTGTATCTAACCCGTGCTGTACCTGTCCTGGGAGAGCTCGATGCTGACACTGGGTATAAAGTGGGGGACACACTGTCAGGGTAATGTAGAGGGAGCTCTACACTGTATCTAACCCGTGCTGTACCTGTCCTGGGAGAGCTCGATGCTGACACTGGGTATAAAGTGGGGGACACACTGTCAGGGTAATATAGAGGGAGCTCTACACTGTATCTAACCCGTGCTGTACCTGTCCTGGGAGAGCTCGATGCTGACACTGGGTATAAAGTGGTGGACACACTGTCAGGGTAATGTAGAGGGAACTCTCCACTGTATCTAACCCGTGCTGTACCTGTCCTGGGAGAGCTCGATGCTGACACTGGGTATAAAGTGGGGGACACACTGTCAGGGTAATATAGAGGGAGCTCTACACTGTATCTAACCCGTGCTGTACCTGTCCTGGGAGAGCTCGATGCTGACACTGGGTATAAAGTGGGGGACACACTGTCAGGGTAATGTAGAGGGAGCTCTACACTGTATCTAACCCGTGCTGTACCTGTCCTGGGAGAGCTCGATGCTGACACTGGGTATAAAGTGGGGGACACACTGTCAGGGTAATGTAGAGGGAGCTCTACACTGTATCTAACCCGTGCTGTACCTGTCCTGGGAGAGCTCGATGCTGACACTGGGTATAAAGTGGGGGACACACTGTCAGGGTAATGTAGAGGGAGCTCTACACTGTATCTAACCCGTGCTGTACCTGTCCTGGGAGAGCTCGATGCTGACACTGGGTATAAAGTGGGGGACACACTGTCAGGGTAATGTAGAGGGAGCTCTACACTGTATCTAACCCGTGCTGTACCTGTCCTGGGAGAGCTCGATGCTGACACTGGGTATAAAGTGGGGGACACACTGTCAGGGTAATGTAGAGGGAGCTCTACACTGTATCTAACCCGTGCTGTACCTGTCCTGGGAGCGCTCGATGCTGACACTGGGTATAAAGTGGGGGACACACTGTCATGGTAATATAGAGGGAGCTCTACACTGTATCTAACCCGTGCTGTACCTGTCCTGGGAGCGCTCGATGCTGACACTGGGTATAAAGTGGGGGACACACTGTCATGGTAATATAGAGGGAGCTCTACACTGTATCTAACCCGTGCTGTACCTGTCCTGGGAGCGCTCGATGCTGACACTGGGTATAAAGTGGGGGACACACTGTCAGGGTAATGTAGAGGGAGCTCTACACTGCATTTAAAGATTGGGAAAGATTGAACTCACTCATAATCTGGGAAAGTTCGATGAGTTCCATCTCCGTTGGCATGTAACCCATTGTCCTCATGCAGTTTCCAAGGTCCTTGCAATTAATGAATCCATCTTTATCCTTGTCAAATTCCTTGAATGCATCTCGAAGTTCTGAAAGTATCAATTTCCGAAACATTACAGACAATCCTTGTCCCTAGATCAGCAGTAAATCTCTTTCACAATCTCACTACAAATCATCGAGATTGTGTGGGATGGGAGTGAATGGGAAGGGGATTGATCCATTGGGATTGTGTAGAATGGGAGTGAATGGGAAGGGGTTTGATCCATTGGGATTGTGTAGAATGGGAGTGAATGGGAAGGGGATTGATCCATTGGGATTGTGTAGAATGGGAGTGAATGGGAAGGGGTTTGATCCATTGGGATTGTGTAGAATGGGAGTGAATGGGAAGGGGATTGATCCATTGGGATTGTGTAGAATGGGAGAGAATGGGAAGGGGTTTGATCCATTGGGATTGTGTACAATGGGAGTGAATGGGAAGGGGATTGATCAATTGAGATTGTGTAGAATGGGAGTGAATGGGAAGCGGTTTGATCCATTGGGATTGTGTAGAATGGGAGTGAATGGGAAGGGGATTGATCCATTGGGATTGTGTAGAATGGGAGAGAATGGGAAGTGGTTTGATCCATTGGGATTGTGCAGAATGGGAGTGAATGGGAAGGGGATTGATCCATTGGGATTGTGTAGAATGGGAGTGAAGAGGAAGGGGTTTCATCCATTGGGATTGTGTACAATGGGAGTGAATTGGAAGGGGTTTGATCCATTGGGATTGTGTGGAATGGGAGTGAAGAGGAAGGGGTTTCATCCATTGGGATTGTGTAGAATGGGAGTGAATGGGAAGGGGTTTGATCCATTGGGATTGTGTAGAATGGGAGTGAAGAGGAAGGGGTTTCATCCATTGGGATTGTGTAGAATGGGAGTGAATGGGAAGGGGTTTGATCCATTGGGATTGTGTGGAATGGGAGTGAAGAGGAAGGGGTTTCATCCATTGGGATTGTGTAGAATGGGAGTGAATGGGAAGGGGATTGATCCATTGGGATTGTGTACAATGGGAGTGTATTGGAAGGGGTTTGATCCATTGGGATTGTGTAGAATGGGACTGAATGGGAAGGGGTTTGATCCATTGGGATTGTGTTGAATGGGAGTGAATGGGAAGGGGGTTGATCCATTGGGATTGTGTAGAATGGGAGTGAAGAGGAAGCGGTCTGATCCATTGGGATTGTGTAGAATGGGAGTGAATGGGAAAGGGATTGATCCATTGGGATTGTGTAGAATGGGAGTGAATGGGAATGGGATTGATACATTGGAATTGTGTAGAATGGGAGAGAATGGGAAGGGGTTTGATCCATTGGGATTGTGTACAATGGGAGTGAATGGGAAGGGGATTGATCCATTGGGATTGTGTAGAATGGGAGTGAATGGGAAGCGGTTTGATCCATTGGGATTGTGTAGAATGGGAGTGAATGGGAAGGGGATTGATCCATTGGGATTGTGAAGAATGGGAGAGAATGGGAAGGGGTTTGATCCATTGGGATTGTGTAGAATGGGAGTGAATGGGAAGGGGATTGATCCATTGGGATTGTGTAGAATGGAAGTGAAGAGGAACGGGTTTCATCCATTGCGATTGTGTACAATGGGAGTGAATTGGAAGGGGTTTGATCCATTGGGATTGTGTGGAATGGGAGTGAAGAGGAAGGGGTTTCATCCATTGGGATTCTGTAGAATGGGAGTGAATGGGAAGGGGTTTGATCCATTGGGATTGTGTGGAATGAGAGTGAAGAGGAAGGGGTTTCATCCATTGGGATTGTGTAGAATGGGAGTGAATGGGAAGGGGTTTGATCCATTGGGATTGTGTGGAATGGGAGTGAAGAGGAAGGGGTTTCATCCATTGGGATTGTGTAGAATGGGAGTGAATGGGAAGGGGATTGATCCATTGGGATTGTGTACAATGGGAGTGAATTGGAAGGGGTTTGATCCATTGGGATTGTGTAGAATGGGATTGAATGGGAAGGGGTTTGATCCATTGGGATTGTGTTGAATGGGAGTGAATGGGAAGGGGGTTGATCCATTGGGATTGTGTAGAATGGGAGTGAAGAGGAAGCGGTTTGATCTATTGGGATTGTGTAGAATGGGAGTGAATGGGAAGGGGATTGATCCATTGGGATTGTGTAGAATGGGAGAGAATGGGAAGGGGTTTGATCCATTGGGATTGTGTAGAATGGGAGTGAATGGGAAGGGGATTGATCCATTGGGATTGTGTAGAATGGGAGTGAAGAGGAAGGGGTTTCATCCATTGGGATTGTGTACAATGGGAGTGAATTGGAAGGGGTTTGATCCATTGGGATTGTGTGGAATGGGAGTGAAGAGGAAGGGGTTTCATCCATTGCGATTGTGTAGAATGGGAGTGAATGGGAAGGGGTTTGATCCATTGGGATTGTGTGGAATGGGAGTGAAGAGGAACGGGTTTCATCCATTGGGATTGTGTAGAATGGGAGTGAATGGGAAGGGGTTTGATCCATTGGGATTGTGTGGAATGGGAGTGAAGAGGAAGTGGTTTCATCCATTGGGATTGTGTAGAATGGGAGTGAATGGGAAGGGGATTGATCCATTGGGATTGTGTACAATGGGAGTGAATTGGAAGGGGTTTGATCCATTGGGATTGTGTAGAATGGGAGTGAATGGGAAGGGGTTTGATCCATTGGGGTTGTGTAGAATGGGAGTGAATGGGAAGGGGTTTGATCCGTTGTGATTGTGTACAATGGGAGTAAATTGGAAGGGGTTTGATCCATTGGGATTGTGTACAATGGGAGTGAATTGGAAGGGGTTTGATCCATTGGGATTGTGTAGAATGGGAGTGAATGGGAAGGGGTTTGATCCGTTGTGATTGTGTACAATGGGAGTAAATTGGAAGGGGTTTGATCCATTGGGATTGTGTACAATGGGAGTGAATTGGAAGGGGTTTGATCCATTGGGATTGTGTAGAATGGGTGTGAATGGGAAGGGGTTTGATCGATTGGGGTTGTGTAGAATGGGAGTGAATGGGAAGGGGTTTGATCCGTTGTGATTGTGTACAATGGGAGTAAATTGGAAGGGGTTTGATCCATTGGGATTGTGTAGAGTGGGAGTGAATGGGAAGGGGATTGATCCATTGGGATTGTGTAGATTGGGAGAGAATGGGAAGGGGTTTGATCCATTGGGATTGTGTAGAATGGGAGAGAATGGAAAGGGGCTTGTTCCATTGGGATTGTGTACAATGGGAGTGAAGAGGAAGGGGTTTCATCCATTGGGATTGTGTACAATGGGAGTGAATTGGAAGGGGTTTGATCCATTGGGATTGTGTGGAATGGGAGTGAAGAGGAAGGGGTTTCATTCATTGGGATTATGTAGAATGGGAGTGAATGGGAAGGGGATTGATCCATTGGGATTGTGTAGAATGGGAGTGAATGGGAAGCGGTTTGATCCATTGGGATTGTGTAGAATGGGAGTGAATGGGAAGGGGATTGATCCATTGGGATTGTGAAGAATGGGAGAGAATGGGAAGGGGTTTGATCCATTGGGATTGTGTAGAATGGGAGTGAATGGGAAGGGGATTGATCCATTGGGATTGTGTAGAATGGAAGTGAAGAGGAACGGGTTTCATCCATTGCGATTGTGTACAATGGGAGTGAATTGGAAGGGGTTTGATCCATTGGGATTGTGTGGAATGGGAGTGAAGAGGAAGGGGTTTCATCCATTGGGATTCTGTAGAATGGGAGTGAATGGGAAGGGGTTTGATCCATTGGGATTGTGTGGAATGAGAGTGAAGAGGAAGGGGTTTCATCCATTGGGATTGTGTAGAATGGGAGTGAATGGGAAGGGGTTTGATCCATTGGGATTGTGTGGAATGGGAGTGAAGAGGAAGGGGTTTCATCCATTGGGATTGTGTAGAATGGGAGTGAATGGGAAGGGGATTGATCCATTGGGATTGTGTACAATGGGAGTGAATTGGAAGGGGTTTGATCCATTGGGATTGTGTAGAATGGGATTGAATGGGAAGGGGTTTGATCCATTGGGATTGTGTTGAATGGGAGTGAATGGGAAGGGGGTTGATCCATTGGGATTGTGTAGAATGGGAGTGAAGAGGAAGCGGTTTGATCTATTGGGATTGTGTAGAATGGGAGTGAATGGGAAGGGGATTGATCCATTGGGATTGTGTAGAATGGGAGAGAATGGGAAGGGGTTTGATCCATTGGGATTGTGTAGAATGGGAGTGAATGGGAAGGGGATTGATCCATTGGGATTGTGTAGAATGGGAGTGAAGAGGAAGGGGTTTCATCCATTGGGATTGTGTACAATGGGAGTGAATTGGAAGGGGTTTGATCCATTGGGATTGTGTGGAATGGGAGTGAAGAGGAAGGGGTTTCATCCATTGCGATTGTGTAGAATGGGAGTGAATGGGAAGGGGTTTGATCCATTGGGATTGTGTGGAATGGGAGTGAAGAGGAACGGGTTTCATCCATTGGGATTGTGTAGAATGGGAGTGAATGGGAAGGGGTTTGATCCATTGGGATTGTGTGGAATGGGAGTGAAGAGGAAGTGGTTTCATCCATTGGGATTGTGTAGAATGGGAGTGAATGGGAAGGGGATTGATCCATTGGGATTGTGTACAATGGGAGTGAATTGGAAGGGGTTTGATCCATTGGGATTGTGTAGAATGGGAGTGAATGGGAAGGGGTTTGATCCATTGGGGTTGTGTAGAATGGGAGTGAATGGGAAGGGGTTTGATCCGTTGTGATTGTGTACAATGGGAGTAAATTGGAAGGGGTTTGATCCATTGGGATTGTGTACAATGGGAGTGAATTGGAAGGGGTTTGATCCATTGGGATTGTGTAGAATGGGAGTGAATGGGAAGGGGTTTGATCCGTTGTGATTGTGTACAATGGGAGTAAATTGGAAGGGGTTTGATCCATTGGGATTGTGTACAATGGGAGTGAATTGGAAGGGGTTTGATCCATTGGGATTGTGTAGAATGGGTGTGAATGGGAAGGGGTTTGATCCATTGGGGTTGTGTAGAATGGGAGTGAATGGGAAGGGGTTTGATCCGTTGTGATTGTGTACAATGGGAGTAAATTGGAAGGGGTTTGATCCATTGGGATTGTGTAGAGTGGGAGTGAATGGGAAGGGGATTGATCCATTGGGATTGTGTAGATTGGGAGAGAATGGGAAGGGGTTTGATCCATTGGGATTGTGTAGAATGGGAGAGAATGGAAAGGGGCTTGTTCCATTGGGATTGTGTACAATGGGAGTGAAGAGGAAGGGGTTTCATCCATTGGGATTGTGTACAATGGGAGTGAATGGGAAGGGGTTTGATCCATTGGGATTGTGTCGAATGGGAGTGAAGAGGAAGGGGTTTCATCCATTGGGATTGTGTAGAATGGGAGTGAATGGGAAGGGGTTTGATCCATTGGGATTGTGTGGAATAGGAGTGAAGAGGAAGGGGTTTCATCCATTGGGATTGTGTAGAATGGGAGTGAATAGGAAGGGGTTTGATCCATTGGGATTGTGTAGAATGGGAGTGAATGGGAAGGGGTTTGATCCATTGGGATTGTGTACAATGGGAGTGAATTGGAAGGGGTTTAATCCATTGGGATTGTGTAGAATGGGTGTGAATGGGAAGGGGTTTGATCCATTGGGATTGTGTAGAATGGGAGTGAATGGGAAGGGGTTTGATCCATTGGGATTGTGTACAATGGGAGTAAATTGGAAGGGGTTTGATCCATTGGGATTGTGTAGAATGGGAGTGAATGGGAAGGGGTTTGATCCATAGGGATTGTGTACAATGGGAGTAAGTTGGAAGGGGTTTGATCCATTGGGATTGTGTAGAATGGGAGTGAATGGGAAGGGGTTTGATCCATTGGGATTGTGTGGAATGGGAGTGAAGAGGAAGGGGTTTCATCCATTGGGATTGTGTAGAATGGGAGTGAATGGGAAGGGATTTGATCCATTGGGATTGTGTGAACAAACAAAGAAATGTACAGCACAGGAACAGGCCCTTCGGCCCTCCAAGCCCGTGCCGACCATACTGCCCGACTAAACTACAATCTTCTACACTTCCTGGGTCCGTATCCTTCTATTCCCATCCTATTCATATATTTGTCAAGATGCCCCTTAAATGTCCCTATCGTCCCTGCCTCCACTACCTCCTCCGGTAGTGAGTTCCAGGCACCCACTACCCTCTGCGTAAAAAACTTGCCTCGTACATCTTCTCTAAACTTTGCCCCTCTCACCTTAAACCTATGCCCCCTAGTAATTGACCCCTCTACCCTGGGGAAAAGCCTCTGACTATCCACTCTGTCTATGCCCCTCATAATTTTGTATACCTCTATCAGGTCGCCCCTCAACCTCCTTCGTTCCAGTGAGAATGGGAGTGAGGAGGAAAGGGTTTCATCCATTGGGATTGTGTAGAATGGGAGTGAATGGGAAGGGGTTTGATCCATTGGGATTGTGTGGAATGGGAATGAAGAGGAAGGGGTTTCATCCATTGGGATTGTGTAGAATGGGAGTGAATGGGAAGGGGATTGATCCATTGGGATTGTGTACAATGGGAGTGAATTGGAAGGGGTTTGATCCATTGGGATTGTGTAGAATGGGACTGAATGGGAAGGGGTTTGATCCATTGGGATTGTGTACAATGGGAGTGAATTGGAAGGGGTTTGATCCATTGGGATTGTGTAGAATGGGAGTGAATGGGAAGGGGTTTGATGAATTGTGATAGTGTATAATGGGAGTGAATGGGAAGGGGTTTGATCCATTGGGAATGTGTTGAATGGGAGTGAATGGGAAGGGGATAGATCCATTGGGATTGTGTTGAATGGGAGTGAATGGGAAGGGGTTTGATCCATTGGAATTGTGTAGAATGGGAGTGAATTGGAAGGGGTTTGCTCCATTGGGATTGTGTAGAATGGGAGTGAATGCGAAGGGGTTTGATCCATTAGGATTGTGTAAAATCGGAGTGAATGGGAAGGGGTTTGATCCATTGGGATTGTGTAGAATGGGACTGAATGGGAAAGGGATTGATCCATTGGGATTGTGTAGAATGGGAGTGAATGGGAAGGGGATTGATCCATTGGGATTGTGTAGAATGGGAGTGAATGGGAAGGGGTTTGATCCATTAGGATTGTGTAGAATGGGAGTGAATGGGAAGGGGTTTGATCCATTGGGATTGTGTGAAATGGGAGTGAATGGGAAGGACTATGATCCATTGGAATTGTGTAGAATGGGAGTGAATGGGAAGGGAATTGAACCATTGGGATTGTGTGGAATGGGAGTGAATGGGAAGGGGATTGATCCATTGGGATTGTGTAGAATGTGAGTGAATGGGAAGGGGATTGATCCATTGGGATTGTGTTGAATGGGAGTGAATGGGAAGGGGTTTGATCTATTGGGATTGTGTAGAATGGGAGTAAATGGGAAGGGGATTGATCCATTGGGATTGTGTAGAATGGGAGTGAATGGGAAGGGATTTGAATCTTTGTGATAGTGTAGAATGGGCGTGAATGGGAAGGGGTTTGATCCATTGGGATTGTGTAGAATGGGAGTGAATGGGAAGGGGATCTATCCATTGGGATTATGTAGAATGGGAGTGAATGGGAAGGGGATTGATCCATTGGGATTGTGTAGAATGGGAGTGAAGAGGAAGGGGTTTCATCCATTGGGATTGTGTACAATGGGAGTGAATTGGAAGGGGTTTGATCCATTGGGATTGTGTGGAATGGGAGTGAAGAGGAAGGGGTTTCATCCATTGGGATTGTGTAGAATGGGAGTGAATGGGAAGGGGTTTGATCCATTGGGATTGTGTGGAATGGGAGTGAAGAGGAAGGGGTTTCATCCATTGGGATTGTGTTGAATGGGAGTGAATGGGAAGGGATTTGATCCATTGGGATTGTGTGGAATGGGAGTGAAGAGGAAGGGGTTTCATCCATTGGGATTGTGTAGAATGGGAGTGAATGGGAAGGGGATTGATCCATTGGGATTGTGTACAATGGGAGTGAATTGGAAGGGGTTTGATCCATTGGTATTGTGTAGAATGGGACTGAATGGGAAGGGGTTTGATCCATTGGGATTGTGTACAATGGGAGTGAATTGGAAGGGGTTTGATCCATTGGGATTGTGTAGAATGGGAGTGAATGGGAAGGGGTTTGATCCATTGGGATTGTGTAGAATGGGAGTGAATGGGAAGGGGTTTGATCCATAGGGATTGTGTAGAATGGGTGTGAATGGGAAGGGGTTTGATCCATTGGGATTGTGTAGAATGGGAGTGAATGGAAAGGGGTTTGATCCATAGGGATTGTGTACAATGGGAGTAAGTTGGAAGGGGTTTGATCCATTGGGATTGTGTAGAATGGGAGTGAATGGGAAGGGGTTTGATCAATTGTGATAGTGTATAATGGGAGTGAATGGGAAGGGGTTTGATCCATTGGGAATGTGTTGAATGGGAGTGAATGGGAAGGGGATACATCCATTGGGATTGTGTTGAATGGGAGTGAATGGGAAGGGGTTTGATCCATTGGGATTGTGTGGGGTGGGAGTGAGGAGGAAGGGGTTTCATCCATTGGGATTGTGTAGAATGGGAGTGAATGGGAATGGGTTTGATCCATTGGGATTGTGTGGAATGGGAGTGAAGAGGAAGGGGTTTCATCCATTGGGATTGTGTAGAATGGGAGTGAATGGGAAGGGGTTTGATCCATTGGGATTGTGTGGAATGGGAGTGAAGAGGAAGGGGTTTCATCCATTGGGATTGTGTAGAATGGGAGTGAATGGGAAGGGGATTGATCCATTGGGATTGTGTACAATGGGAGTGAATTGGAAGGGGTTTGATCCATTGGGATTGTGTAGAATGGGACTGAATGGGAAGGGGTTTGATCCATTGGGATTGTGTACAATGGGAGTGAATTGGAAGGGGTTTGATCCATTGGGATTGTGTAGAATGGGAGTGAATGGGAAGGGGTTTGATTAATTGTGATAATGTATAATGGGAGTGAATGGGAAGGGGTTTGATCCATTGGGAATGTGTTGAATGGGAGTGAATGGGAAGGGGATAGATCCATTGGGATTGTGTTGAATGGGAGTGAATGGGAAGGGGTTTGATCCATTGGAATTGTGTAGAATGGGAGTGAATTGGAAGGGGTTTGATCCATTGGGATTGTGTAGAATGGGAGTGAATGCGAAGGGGTTTGATCCATTAGGATTGTGTACAATGGGAGTGAATGGGAAGGGGTTTGATCCATTGGGATTGTGTAGAATGGGACTGAATGGGAAAGGGATTGATCCATTGGGATTGTGTAGAATGGGAGTGAATGGGAAGGGGATTGATCCATTGGGATTGTGTAGAATGGGAGTGAATGGGAAGGGGTTTGATCCATTAGGATTGTGTAGAATGGGAGTGAATGGGAAGGGATTTGATCCATTGGGATTGTGTGAAATGGGAGTGAATGGGAAGGGGATTGATCCATTGGAATCGTGTAGAATGGGAGTGAATGGGAAGGGAATTGAACCATTGGGATTGTGTGGAATGGGAGTGAATGGGAAGGGGATTGATCCATTGGAATCGTGTAGAATGGGAGTGAATGGGAAGGGAATTGAACCATTGGGATTGTGTGGAATGGGAGTGAATGGGAAGGGGATTGATCCATTGGGATTGTGTTGAATGGGAGTGAATGGGAAGGGGTTTGATCTATTGGGATTGTGTAGAATGGGAGTAAATGGGAAGGGGATTGATCCATTGGGATTGTGTAGAATGGGAGTGAATGGGAAGGGGTTTGATCCATTGGGATTGTGTTGAATGGGAGTGAATGGGAAGGGGTTTGATCTATTGGGATTGTGTAGAATGGGAGTAAATGGGAAGGGGATTGATCCATTGGGATTGTGTAGAACGGGTGTGAACGGGAAGGGGATTGATCCATTAGGATTGTGTAGAATGGGAGTGAATGGGAAGGGGTTTGATCCATTGGGATTGTGTAGAATGGGAGTGAATGGGAAGGGGTTTGATCCATTGGGATTGTGTAGAATTGGAGTGAATGGGAAGGGGATCTATCCATTGGGATTATGTAGAAAAGGAGTGAATGGGAAGGGGTTTGATCCATTTTGATTGAGTTGAATGGGAGTGAATGGGAAGCGGTCTGATCCAATGGGATTGTATAATTGTATAGAAAGGGAGTGAATGGGAAGGGGTTTGATCCATTGGGATTGTGTAGAATGGGAGTGAATGGGAAGGGGATTGATTCATTGCGATTGTGTAGAATGGGAGTGAATGGGAAGGGGTTTTATCCATTGGGATTGTGTTGAATGGGAGTGAATGGGAAGGGGTTTGATCCATTGGGATTGTGTAGAATGGGAGTGAATGGGAAGGGGTTTGATCCATTTTGATAGTTTAGAATGGGTGTGAATGGGAAGGGGTTTGATCCATTGGGATTGTGTAGAATGGGAGTGAATGGGAAGGGGTTTGATCAATTGTGATAGTGTATAATGGGAGTGAATAGGAAGGGGTTTGATCCATTGGGAATGTGTGGAATGGGAGTGAATGGGAAGGGGATAGATATATTGGGATTGTGTTGAATGGGAGTGAATAGGAAGGGGTTTGATCCATTGGGACTGTGTAGAATGGGAGTGAATTGGAAGGGGTTTGATCCTTTGGGATTGTGTAGAATGGGAGTGAATGGGAAGGGGTTTGATCCATTAGGATTGTGTAGAATGGGAGTGAATGGGAAGGGGTTTGATCCATTGGGATTGTGTAGAATGGGACTGAATGGGAAAGGGATTGATCCATTGGGATTGTGTAGAATGGGAGTGAATGGGAAGGGGATTGATCCATTTAGATTGTGTAGAATGGGAGTGAATGGGAAGGGGTTTGATCCATTAGGGTTGTGTAGAATGGGAGTAAATTGGAAGGGGTTTGATCCATTGGGATTGTGTAGAATGGGAGTGAATGGGAAGGTGTTTGATCCATTGGGATTGTGTAGAATGGGAGTGAATGGGAAGGGGATTGATCCATTGGGATTGTGTTGAATGGGAGTGAATGGGAAGGGATTTGATCTATTTGGATTGTGTAGAATGGGAGTAAATGGGAAGGGGATTGATCCATTGGGATTGTGTCGAATGGGAGTGAATGGGAAAGGGTTTGATCCATTGGGATTGTGTAGAATGGGAGTGAATGGGAAGGGGATCTATCCATTGGGATTGTGTAGAATGGGAGTGAATGTGAAGGGGCTTGATCCATTTTGATTGTGTAGAATGGGAGTGAATGGGAAGCGGTCTGATCCAATGGGATTGTATAATTGTATAGAATGGGAGTGAATGGGAAGGGGTTTAATCCATTGGGATTGTGTAGAATGGGAGTGAATGGGAAGGGGATTGATTCATTGGGATTGTGTAGAATGGGAGTGAATGGGAAGGCGTTTGATCCATTGGGATTGTGTAGAATGGGAGTGAATGGGAAGGGGTTTGATCCATTGGGATTGTGTTGAATGGGAGTGAATAGGAAGGGGTTTGATCCATTGGGATTGTGTAGAATGGGAGTGTATGGGAAGGAGATTGATCCATTGGGATTGTGTAGAATGGGAGTCAATGGGAAGGGGTTTGATCCATTGGGATTGTGTAGAATGGGAGTGAACGGGAAGGAATTTGATCCATTGGGATTGGGTACAATGGGAGTGAATGGGAAGGGGATTGATAAATTGGGATTGTGTAGAATGGGAGTGAATGGGAAGGGGATTGATCCATTGGGATTGTGTAGAATGGGAGTGAATGGGAAGGGGTTTGATCCATTGGGATTGTGTAGAATGGGAGTGAATGGGAAGAACTATCAATCCATTGGAATTGTGTAGAATGGGAGTGAATGGGAAGGGAATTGAACCATTGGGATTGTGTGGAATGGGAGTGAATGGGAAGGGGATTGATCCATTGGGATTGTGTAGAATGGGAGTGAATGGAAAGGGGATTGATCCATTGGGATTGTGTAGAATGGGAGTGAATGGGAAGGGGATTGTTCCATTGGGTTTGTGTTTAATGGGAGTGAATGGGAAGGGGTTTGATCCATTGGGATTGTGTGAAATGGGAGTGAATGGGAAGGACTATGAATCCATTGGAATTATATAGAATGGGGGTGAATGGGAAGGGAATTGAACCATTGGGGTTGTGTGGAATGGGAGTGAATGGGAAGGGGATTGATTCATTGGGATCGTGTAGAATGGGAGTGAATGGGAAGGGGATTGATCCATTGGGTATGTGTTGAATGGGAGTGAATGGGAAGGGGTTTGATCCATTGGGATTGTGTAGAATGGGAGTAAATGGGAAGAGGATTGATCCATTGGGATTGTGTAGAATTGGAGTGAATGGGAAGGGGTTTGACCCATTGGGATTGTGTTGAATGGGAGTGAATGGGAAGGGGTTTGATCCATTGGGATTGTGTAGATTGGGAGTGAATGGGAAGTGGATCGATCCATTGGGATTGTGTAGAATGGGAGTAAATGGGAAGGGGATTGATCCATTGGGATTTTGTAGTATGGGAGTGAATGGGAAGGGGGTTCATCCATTGGGATTGTGTAGAATGGGAGTGAATGGGAAGGGGTTTGATCCATTGGGATTGTGTAGAATGGGAGTGAATGGGAAGGGGATCGATCCATTGGGATTGTGTATAACGGGTGTGAACGGGAAGGGGTTTGATCCATTGGGATTGTGTAGAATGGGAGTGAATGGGAAGCGGATTGATTCATTGGGATTGTGTAGAATGGGAGTGAATGGGAAGGTGTTTGATCCATTGGGATTGTGTAGAATGGGAGTGAATGGGAAGCGGATTGATTCATTGGGATTGTGTAGAATGGGAGTGAATGGGAAGGGGATCTATCCATTGGGATTGTGTAGAATGGGAGTGAATGTGAAGGGGCTTGATCCATTTTGATTGTGTAGAATGGGAGTGAATGGGAAGCGGTCTGATCCAATGGGATTGTATAATTGTATAGAATGGGAGTGAATGGGAAGGGGTTTAATCCATTGGGATTGTGTAGAATGGGAGTGAATGGGAAGGGGATTGATTCATTGGGATTGTGTAGAATGGGAGTGAATGGGAAGGGGTTTGATCCATTGAGATTGTGTAGAATGGGAGTGAATGGTAAGGGGTTTGATCCATTGGGATTGTGTTGAATGGGAGTGAATGGGAAGGGGTTTGATCCATTGGGATTGTGTAGAATGGGAGTGTATGGGAAGGAGATTGATCCATTGGGATTGTGTAGAATGGGAGTGAATGGGAAGGGGTTTGATCCATTGGGATTGTGTAGAATGGGAGTGAACGGGAAGGAATTTGATCCATTGGGATTGTGTACAATGGGAGTGAATGGGAAGGGGATTGATAAATTGGGATTGTGTAGAATGGGAGTGAATGGGAAGGGGATTGATCCATTGGGATTGTGTAGAATGGGAGTGAATGGGAAGGGGTTTGATCCATTGGGATTGTGTAGAATGGGAGTGAATGGGAAGGACTATGAATCCATTGGAATTGTGTAGAATGGGAGTGAATGGGAAGGGAATTGAACCATTGGGATTGTGTGGAATGGGAGTGAATGGGAAGGGGATTGATCCATTGGGATCGTGTACAATGGGAGTGAATGGGAAGGGGATTGATCCATTGGGATTGTGTAGAATGGGAGTGAATGGGAAGGGGATCGATCCATTGGGATTGTGTAGAATGGGAGTGAATGGGAAGGGGATTGTTCCATTGGGTTTGTGTTTAATGGGAGTGAATGGGAAGGGGTTTGATCCATTGGGATTGTGTGAAATGGGAGTGAATGGGAAGGACTATGAATCCATTGGAATTATGTAGAATGGGGGTGAATGGGAAGGGAATTGAACCATTGGGATTGTGTGGAATGGGAGTGAATGGGAAGGGGATTGATCCATTGGGATCGTGTAGAATGGGAGTGAATGGGAAGGGGATTGATCCATTGGGTATGTGTTGAATGGGAGTGAATGGGAAGGGGTTTGATCCATTGGGATTGTGTAGAATGGGAGTAAATGGGAAGAGGATTGATCCATTGGGGTTGTGTAGAATTGGAGTGAATGGGAAGGGGTTTGACCCATTGGGATTGTGTTGAATGGGAGTGAATGGGAAGGGGGTTGATCCATTGGGATTGTGTAGATTGGGAGTGAATGGGAAGGGGATCGATCCATTGGGATTGTGTAGAATGGGAGTAAATGGGAAGGGGATTGATCCATTGGGAATTTGTAGAATGGGAGTGAATGGGAAGGGGGTTGATCCATTGGGATTGTGTAGAATGGGAGTGAATGGGAAGGGGTTTGATCCATTGGGATTGTGTAGAATGGGAGTGAATGGGAAGCGGTCTGATCCATTGGGATTGTGTAGAATGGGAGTGAATGGGAAGGTGTTTGATCCATTGGGATTGTGTAGAATGGGAGTGAATGGGAAGGGGATTGATTCATTGGGATTGTGTAGAATGGGAGTGAATGGGAAGCGGTCTGATCCATTGGGATTGTGTAGAATGGGAGTGAATGGGAAGGTGTTTGATCCATTGGGATTGTGTAGAATGGGAGTGAATGGGAAGTGGTTTGATCCATTGGGATTGTGTTGAATGGGAGTGAATGGGAAGGGGTTTGATCCATTGGGATTGTACAGAATGGGAGTGAATGGGAAGGAGATTGATCCATTGGGATTGTGTAGAATGGGAGTGAATGGGAAGGGGTTTGATCCATTGGGATTGTGTAGAATGGGAGTGAATGGGAAGGAGATTGATCCATTGGGATTGTGTACAATGGGAGTGAATGGGAAGGGGCTTGATCCAATGGGATTGTGTAGAATGGGAGTGAATGGGAAGGGGTTTGATCCATTGGGATTGTATAGAATGGGAGTGAATGGGAAGGAGATTGATCCATTGGGATTGTGTAGAATGGGAGTGAATGGGAAGAGGTTTGATCCATTGGGATTGTGTAGAATGGGAGTGAATGGGAAGGAGATTGATCCATTGGGATTGTATACAATGGGAGTGAATGGGAAGGGGCTTGATCCAATGGGATTGTGTAGAATGGGAGTGAATGGGAAGGGGTTTGATCCATTGGGATTGTGTAGAATGGGAGTGAATGGGAAGGGGTTTGATCCATTGGGATTGTGTACAATGGGAGTAAATGGGAAGGGGATTGATAAATTGGGATTGTGTAGAATGGGAGTGAATTGGAAGGGGATTGTTCCATTGGGTTTGTGTTTAATGGGAGTGAATGGGAAGGGGTTTGATCCATTGGGATTGTGTGAAATGGGAGTGAATGGGAAGGACTATGAATCCATTGGAATTATGTAGAATGGGGGTGAATGGGAAGGGAATTGAACCATTGGGATTGTGTGGAATTGGAGTGAATGGGAAGGGAATTGATTCATTGGGATCGTGTAGAATGGGAGTGAATGGGAAGGGGATTGATCCATTGGGTATGTGTTGAATGGGAGTGAATGGGAAGGGGTTTGATCCATTGGGATTGTGTAGAATGGGAGTAAATGGGAAGAGGATTGATCCATTGGGATTGTGTAGAATTGGAGTGAATGGGAAGGGGTTTGACCCATTGGGATTGTGTTGAATGGGAGTGAATGGAAAGGGGTTTGATCCATTGGGATTGTGTAGATTGGGAGTGAATGGGAAGGGGATCGATCCATTGGGATTGTGTAGAATGGGAGTGAATGGGAAGCGGTCTGATCCATTGGGATTGTGTAGAATGGGAGTGAATGTGAAGGTGTTTGATCCATTGGGATTGTGTACAATGGGAGTGAATGGGAAGGGGATTGATCCATTGGGATTGTGTAGAATGGGAGTGAATGGGAAGGGGTTTGATCCATTGGGATTGTGTAGAATGGGAGTGAATGGGAAGGGGATCGATCCATTAGGATTGTGTAGAACGGGTGTGAACGGGAAGGGGTTTGATCCATTGAGATTGTGTAGAATGGGAGTGAATGGGAAGGGGTTTGATCCATTGGGATTGTGTAGAATGGGAGTGTATGGGAAGCGGTCTGATCCATTGGGATTGTGTAGAATGGGAGTGAATAGGAAGGGGTTTGATCCATTGTGATTGTGTAGAATGGGAGTGAATGGGAAGCGGTCTGATCCATTGGGATTGTGTAGAATGGGAGTGAATGGGAAGGTGTTTGATCCATTGGGATTGTGTAGAATGGGAGTGAATGGGAAGGGGATTGATTCATTGGGATTGTGTAGAATGGGAGTGAAAGGGAAGGGGATCTATCCATTGGGATTGTGTAGAATGGGAGTGAATGTGAAGGGGCTTGATCCATTTTGATTGTGTAGAATGGGAGTGAATGGGAAGCGGTCTGATCCAATGGGATTGTATAATTGTATAGAATGGGAGTGAATGGGAAGGGGTTTAATCCATTGGGATTGTGTAGAATGGGAGTGAATGGGAAGGGGATTGATTCATTGGGATTGTGTAGAATGGGAGTGAATGGGAAGGGGTTTGATCCATTGAGATTGTGTAGAATGGGAGTGAATGGGAAGGGGTTTGATCCATTGGGATTGTGTAGAATGGGAGTGTATGGGAAGGAGATTGATCCATTGGGATTGTGTAGAATGGGAGTGAATGAGAAGGGGTTTGATCCATTGGGATTGTGTAGAATGGGAGTGAACGGGAAGGAATACGATCCATTGGGATTGTGTACAATGGGAGTGAATGGGAAGGGGATTGATGAATTGGGATTGTGTAGAATGGGAGTGAATGGGAAGGGGATTGATCCATTGGGATTGTGTAGAATGGGAGTGAATGGGAAGGGGATCGATCCATTGGGATTGTGTAGAATGGGAGTGAATGGGAAGGGGATTGTTCCATTGGGTTTGTGTTTAATGGGAGTGAATGGGAAGGGGTTTGATCCATTGGGATTGTGTGAAATGGGAGTGAATGGGAAGGACTATGAATCCATTGGAATTATGTAGAATGGGGGTGAATGGGAAGGGAATTGAACCATTGGGATTGTGTGGAATGGGAGTGAATGGGAAGGGGATTGATCCATTGGGATCGTGTAGAATGGGAGTGAATGGGAAGGGGATTGATCCATTGGGATTGTGTGGAATGGGAGTGAATGGGAAGGGGCTTGATCCATTTTGATTGTGTAGAATGGGAGTGAATGGGAAGCGGTCTGATCCAATGGGATTGTATAATTGTATAGAATGGGAGTGAATGGGAAGGGGTTTAATCCATTGGGATTGTGTAGAATGGGAGTGAATGGGAAGGGGATTGATTCATTGGGATTGTGTAGAATGGGAGTGAATGGGAAGGGGTTTGATCCATTGAGATTGTGTAGAATGGGAGTGAATGGGAAGGGGTTTGATCCATTGGGATTGTGTAGAATGGGAGTGTATGGGAAGGAGATTGATCCATTGGGATTGTGTAGAATGGGAGTGAATGAGAAGGGGTTTGATCCATTGGGATTGTGTAGAATGGGAGTGAACGGGAAGGAATACGATCCATTGGGATTGTGTACAATGGGAGTGAATGGGAAGGGGATTGATGAATTGGGATTGTGTAGAATGGGAGTGAATGGGAAGGGGATTGATCCATTGGGATTGTGTAGAATGGGAGTGAATGGGAAGGGGATCGATCCATTGGGATTGTGTAGAATGGGAGTGAATGGGAAGGGGATTGTTCCATTGGGTTTGTGTTTAATGGGAGTGAATGGGAAGGGGTTTGATCCATTGGGATTGTGTGAAATGGGAGTGAATGGGAAGGACTATGAATCCATTGGAATTATGTAGAATGGGGGTGAATGGGAAGGGAATTGAACCATTGGGATTGTGTGGAATGGGAGTGAATGGGAAGGGGATTGATCCATTGGGATCGTGTAGAATGGGAGTGAATGGGAAGGGGATTGATCCATTGGGATTGTGTGGAATGGGAGTGAATGGGAAGGGGATTGATCCATTGGGATCGTGTAGAATGGGAGTGAATGGGAAGGGGATTGATCCATTGGGATTGTGTAGAATGGGAGTGAATGGGAAGGGGATCGATCCATTGGGATTGTGTAGAATGGGAGTGAATGGGAAGGGGATTGTTCCATTGGGTTTGTGTTTAATGGGAGTGAATGGGAAGGGGTTTGATCCATTGGGATTGTGTGAAATGGGAGTGAATGGGAAGGACTATGAATCCATTGGAATTATGTAGAATGGGGGTGAATGGGAAGGGAATTGAACCATTGGGATTGTGTGGAATGGGAGTGAATGGGAAGGGGATTGATCCATTGGGATCGTGTAGAATGGGAGTGAATGGGAAGGGGATTGATCCATTGGGTATGTGTTGAATGGGAGTGAATGGGAAGGGGTTTGATCCATTGGGATTGTGTAGAATGGGAGTAAATGGGAAGAGGATTGATCCATTGGGATTGTGTAGAATTGGAGTGAATGGGAAGGGGTTTGACCCATTGGGATTGTGTTGAATGGGAGTGAATGGGAAGGGGTTTGTTCCATTGGGATTGTGTAGATTGGGAGTGAATGGGAAGGGGATCGATCCATTGGGATTGTGTAGAATGGGAGTAAATGGGAAGGGGATTGATCCATTGGGATTTTGTAGAATGGGAAGGGGGTTGATCCATTGGGATTGTGTAGAATGGGAGTGAATGGGAAGGGGTTTGATCCATTGGGATTGTGTAGAATAGGAGTGAATGGGAAGGGGTTTGATCCATTGGGATTGTGTACAATGGGAGTGAATGGGAAGGGGTTTGATCCATTGGGATTGTGTAGAACGGGTGTGAACGGGAAGGGGTTTGATCCATTGTGATTGTGTAGAATGGGAGTGAATGGGAAGCGGTCTGATCCATTGGGATTGTGTAGAATGGGAGTGAATGGGAAGGTGTTTGATCCATTGGGATTGTGTAGAATGGGAGTGAATGGGAAGGGGATTGATTCATTGGGATTGTGTAGAATGGGAGTGAATGGGAAGGGGTTTGATCCATTGGGATTGTGTAGAATGGGAGTGAATGGGAAGGGGTTTGATCCATTGGGATTGTGTAGAATGGGAGTGAATGGGAAGGAGATTGATCCATTGGGATTGTGTACAATGGGAGTTAATGGGAAGGTGTTTGATCCATTGGGATTGTGTAGAATGGGAGTGAATGGGAAGGGGATTGATTCATTGGGATTGTGTAGAATGGGAGTGAATGGGAAGGGGATCTATCCATTGGGATTGTGTAGAATGGGAGTGAATGTGAAGGGGCTTGATCCATTTTGATTGTGTAGAATGGGAGTGAATGGGAAGCGGTCTGATCCAATGGGATTGTATAATTGTATAGAATGGGAGTGAATGGGAAGGGGTTTAATCCATTGGGATTGTGTAGAATGGGAGTGAATGGGAAGGGGATTGATTCATTGGGATTGTGTAGAATGGGAGTGAATGGGAAGGGGTTTGATCCATTGAGATTGTGTAGAATGGGAGTGAATGGGAAGGGGTTTGATCCATTGGGATTGTGTTGAATGGGAGTGAATGGGAAGGGGTTTGATCCATTGGGATTGTGTAGAATGGGAGTGTATGGGAAGGAGATTGATCCATTGGGATTGTGTAGAATGGGAGTGAATGGGAAGGGGTTTGATCCATTGGGATTGTGTAGAATGGGAGTGAACGGGAAGGAATACGATCCATTGGGATTGTGTACAATGGGAGTGAATGGGAAGGGGATTGATAAATTGGGATTGTGTAGAATGGGAGTGAATGGGAAGGGGATTGATCCATTGGGATTGTGTAGAATGGGAGTGAATGGGAAGGGGTTTGATCCATTGGGATTGTGTAGAATGGGAGTGAATGGGAAGGACTATGAATCCATTGGAATTGTGTAGAATGGAAGTGAATGGGAAGGGAATTGAACCATTGGGATTGTGTGGAATGGGAGTGTATAGGAAGGGGATTGATCGATTTGGATCGTGTAGAATGGGAGTGAATGGGAAGGGGATTGATCCATTGGGATTGTGTAGAATGGGAGTGAATGGGAAGGGGATCGATCCATTCGGATTGTGTAGAATGGGAGTGAATGGGA
Organism: Scyliorhinus torazame; assembly: GCF_047496885.1. Lineage (NCBI taxonomy): Eukaryota > Metazoa > Chordata > Chondrichthyes > Carcharhiniformes > Scyliorhinidae > Scyliorhinus > Scyliorhinus torazame. The sequence goes on along the minus strand of NC_092710.1, from coordinate 17,104,726 downwards.
AGGGGATTGTTCCATTGGGTTTGTGTTTAATGGGAGTGAATGGGAAGGGGTTTGATCCATTGGGATTGTGTGAAATGGGAGTGAATGGGAAGGACTATGAATCCATTGGAATTATGTAGAATGGGGGTGAATGGGAAGGGAATTGAACCATTGGGATTGTGTGGAATGGGAGTGAATGGGAAGGGGATTGATCCATTGGGATCGTGTAGAATGGGAGTGAATGGGAAGGGGATTGATCCATTGGGTATGTGTTGAATGGGAGTGAATGGGAAGGGGTTTGATCCATTGGGATTGTGTAGAATGGGAGTAAATGGGAAGAGGATTGATCCATTGGGATTGTGTAGAATTGGAGTGAATGGGAAGGGGTTTGACCCATTGGGATTGTGTTGAATGGGAGTGAATGGGAAGGGGTTTGATCCATTGGGATTGTGTAGATTGGGAGTGAATGGGAAGGGGATCGATCCATTGGGATCGTGTAGAATGGGAGTAAATGGGAAGGGGATTGATCCATTGGGATTTTGTAGAATGGGAGTGAATGGGAAGGGGGTTGATCCATTGGGATTGTGTAGAATGGGAGTGAATGGGAAGGGGTTTGATCCATTGGGATTGTGTAGAATAGGAGTGAATGGGAAGGGGATCGATCCATTGGGATTGTGTAGAACGGGTGTGAACGGGAAGGGGTTTGATCCATTGTGATTGTATAGAATAGGAGTGAATGGGAAGGGGATCGATCCATTGGGATTGTGTAGAACGGGTGTGAATGGGAAGGTGTTTGATCCATTGGGATTGTGTAGAATGGGAGTGAATGGGAAGGGGATTGATTCATTGGGATTGTGTAGAATGGGAGTGAATGGGAAGGGGTTTGATCCATTGGGATTGTGTTGAATGGGAGTGAATGGGAAGGGGTTTGATCCATTGGGATTGTATAGAATGGGAGTGAATGGGAAGGAGATTGATCCATTGGGATTGTGTAGAATGGGAGTGAATGGGAAGGGGTTTGATCCATTGGGATTGTGTAGAATGGGAGTGAATGGGAAGGAGATTGATCCATTGGGATTGTGTACAATGGGAGTGAATGGGAAGGGGCTTGATCCAATGGGATTGTGTAGAATGGGAGTGAATGGGAAGGGGATCGATCCATTGGGATTGTGTACAATGGGAGTGAATGGGAAGGGGTTTGATCCATTGGGATTGTGTAGAATGGGAGTGAATGGGAAGGGGTTTGATCCATTGGGATTGTGTAGAATGGGAGTGAATGGGAAGGGGTTTGATCCATTGGGATTGTGTAGAATGGGAGTGAATGGGAAGGGGTTTGATCAATTGTGATAGTGTATAATGGGAGTGAATGGGAAGGGGTTTGATCCATTCGGATTGTGTTGAATGGGAGTGAATGGGAAGGGGTTTGATCCATTGGGATTGTATAGAATGGGAGTGAATGGGAAGGAGATTGATCCATTGGGATTGTGTAGAATGGGAGTGAATGGGAAGAGGTTTGATCCATTGGGATTGTGTAGAATGGGAGTGAATGGGAAGGAGATTGATCCATTGGGATTGTGTACAATGGGAGTGAATGGGAAGGGGATTGATCCATTGGGATTGTGTAGAATGGGAGTGAATGGGAAAGGGATTGATCCATTGGGATTGTGTAGAATGGGAGTGAATGGGAAGGAGATTGATCCATTGGGATTGTGTAGAATGGGAGTGAATGGGAAGGGGTTTGATCCATTGGGATTGTGTAGAATGGGAGTGAATGGGAAGGAGATTGATCCATTGGGATTGTGTGCAATGGGAGTGAATGGGAAGGGGCTTGATCCAATGGGATTGTGTAGAATGGGAGTGAATGGGAAGGGGATCGATCCATTGGGATTGTGTACAATGGGAGTGAATGGGAAGGGGTTTGATCCATTGGGATTGTGTAGAATGGGAGTGAATGGGAAGGGGTTTGATCCATTGGGATTGTGTAGAATGGGAGTGAATGGGAAGGGGTTTGATCCATTGGGATTGTGTAGAATGGGAGTGAATGGGAAGGGGTTTGATCAATTGTGATAGTGTATAATGGGAGTGAATGGGAAGGGGTTTGATCCATTCGGATTGTGTTGAATGGGAGTGAATGGGAAGGGGTTTGATCCATTGGGATTGTATAGAATGGGAGTGAATGGGAAGGAGATTGATCCATTGGGATTGTGTAGAATGGGAGTGAATGGGAAGAGGTTTGATCCATTGGGATTGTGTAGAATGGGAGTGAATGGGAAGGAGATTGATCCATTGGGATTGTGTACAATGGGAGTGAATGGGAAGGGGTTTGATCCATTGGGATTGTGTAGAATGGGAGTGAATGGGAAAGGGATTGATCCATTGGGATTGTGTAGAATGGGAGTGAATGGGAAGGGGTTTGATCCATTGGGATTGTGTAGAATGGGAGTGAATGGGAAGGGGTTTGATCAGTTGTGATAGTGTATAATGGGAGTGAATGGGAAGGGGTTTGATCCATTGGGAATGTGTTGAATGGGAGTGAATGGGAAGGGGATAGATCCATTGGAATTGTGTTGAATGGGAGTGAATGGGAAGGGGTTTGATCCATTGCGATTGTGTGAAATGGGAGTGAATGGGAAGGGGTTTGATCCATTGGGATTGTGTGGAATGGGAGTGAAGAGGAAGGGGTTTCATCCATTGGGATTGTGTAGAATGGGAGTGAATAGGAAGGGGTTTGATCCATTGGGATTGTGTGGAATGGGAGTGAAGAGGAAGGGGTTTCATCCATTGGGATTGTGTAGAATGGGAGTGAATGGGAAGGGGATTGATCCATTGGGATTGTGTACAATGGGAGTGAATTGGAAGGGGTTTGATCCATTGGGATTGGGTACAATGGGAGTGAATGGGAAGGGGTTTGATCCATTGGGATTGTGTAGAATGGGAGTGAATTGGAAGGGGTTTGATCCATTGGGATTGTGTAGAATGGGAGTGAATGGGAAGGGGTTTGATCCTTTGGGATGGTGTAGAATGGGAGTGAATGGGAAGGGGTTTGATCCATTGGGATTGTGTAGAATGGGAGTGAATTGGAAGGGGTTTGATCCATTGGGATTGTGTACAATGGGAGTGAATGGGAAGGGGTTTGATCCATTGGGATTGTGTAGAATGGGAGTGAATGGGAAGGGGTTTGATCCATTGGGATTTTTAATGGGAGAGAATGGGAAGGGGTTTGATCCATTGGGATTGTGTAGAATGGGAGTGAATGGGAAGGGGTTTGATCCATTGGGATTGTGTAGAGTGAGAGTGAACGGGAAGGGGATTGATCCATTGGGATTGTGTAGAATGGGAGAGAATGGGAAGGGGTTTGATCCATTGGGATTGTGTAGAATGGGAGTGAATGGGAAGGGGTTTGATCCATTGGGATTGTATAGAGTGAGAGTGAACGGGAAGGGGATTGATCCATTGGGATTGTGTAGAATGGGAGTGAATGGGAAGGGGATTGATCCAATGGGATTGTGTAGAATGGGAGAGAATGGGAAGGGGTTTGATCCATTGGGATTGTGTAGAATGGGAGTGAATGGGAAGGGGATTGATCCATTGGGATTGTGTAGAATGGGAGTGAAGAGGAAGGGGTTTCATCCATTGGGATTGTGTACAATGGGAGTGAATTGGAAGGGGTTTGATCCATTGGGATTGTGTGGAATGGGAGTGAAGAGGAAGGGGTTTCATCCATTGGGATTGTGTAGAATGGGAGTGAATGGGAAGGGGTTTGATCCATTGGGATTGTGTGGAATGGGAGTGAAGAGGAAGGGGTTTCATCCATTGGGATTGTGTAGAATGGGAGTGAATGGGAAGGGATTTGATCCATTGGGATTGTGTGGAATGGGAGTGAAGAGGAAGGGGTTTCATCCATTGGGATTGTGTAGAATGGGAGTGAATGGGAAGGGGATTGATCCATTGGGATTGTGTACAATGGGAGTGAATTGGAAGGGGTTTGATCCATTGCGATTGTGTAGAATGGGACTGAATGGGAAGGGGTTTGATCCATTGGGATTGTGTACAATGGGAGTGAATTGGAAGGGGTTTGATCCATTGGGATTGTGTAGAATGGGAGTGAATGGGAAGGGGTTTGATCAATTGTGATAGTGTATAATGGGAGTGAATGGGAAGGGGTTTGATCCATTGGGAATGTGTTGAATGGGAGTGAATGGGAAGGGGATAGATCCATTGGGATTGTGTTGAATGGGAGTGAATGGGAAGGGGTTTGATCCATTGGGATTGTGTGGGATGGGAGTGAGGAAGAAGGGGTTTCATCCATTGGGATTGTGTAGAATGGGAGTGAATGGGAAGGGGTTTGATCCATTGGGATTGTGTGGAATGGGAGTGAAGAGGAAGGGGTTTCATCCATTGGGATTGTGTAGAATGGGAGTGAATGGGAAGGGGTTTGATCCAGTGGGATTGTGTGGAATGGGAGTGAAGAGGAAGGGGTTTCATCCATTGGTATTGTGTAGAATGGGAGTGAATGGGAAGGGGATTGATCCATTGGGATTGTGTACAATGGGAGTGAATTGGAAGGGGTTTGATCCATTGGGATTGTGTAGAATGGGACTGAATGGGAAGGGGATAGATCTATTGGGATTGTGTTGAATGGGAGTGAATGGGAAGGGGTTTGATCCATTGGGACTGTGTAGAATGGGAGTGAATTGGATGGGGTTTGATCCTTTGGGATTGTGTAGAATGGGAGTGAATGGGAAGGGGTTTGATCCATTAGGATTGTGTAGAATGGGAGTGAATGGGAAGGGGTGTGATCCATTGGGATTGTGTAGAATGGGACTGAATGGGAAAGGGATTGATCCATTGGGATTGTGTAGAATGGGAGTGAATGGGAAGGGGATTGATCCATTGGGATTGTGTAGAATGGGAGTGAATGGGAAGGGGTTTGATCCATTAGGGTTGTGTAGAATGGGAGTGAATGGGAAGGTGTTTGATCCATTGGGATTGTGTGAAATGGGAGTGAATGGGAAGGACTATGATCCATTGGAATTGTGTAGAATGGGAGTGAATGGGAAGGGAATTGAACCATTGGGATTGTGCGGAATGGGAGTGAATGGGAAGGGGATTGATCCTTTGGGATTGTGTAGAATGGGAGTAAATGGGAAGGGGATTGATCCATTGGGATTGTGTTGAATGGGAGTGAATGGGAAGGGATTTGATCTATTGGGATTGTGTAGAATGGGAGTAAATGGGAAGGGGATTGATCCATTGGGATTGTGTAGAATGGGAGTGAATGGGAAGGGGATTGATCCATTGGGATTGTGTAGAATGGGAGTGAATGGGAAGGGGATTGATCCATTGGGATTGTGTAGAATGGGTGTGAATGGGAAGGGGTTTGATCCATTGGGATTTTGTAGAATGGGAGTGAATGGGAAGGGGTTTGATCCATTGGGATTGTGCACAATGGGAGTAAATTGGAAGGGGTTTGATCCATTGGGATTGTGTAGAATGGGAGTGAATGGGAAGGGGTTTGATCAATTGTGATAGTGTATAATGGGAGTGAATGGGAAGGGGTTTGATCCATTGGGATTGTGTTGAATGGGAGTGAATGGGAAGGGGTTTGATCCATTGGGATTGTGTGGAATGGGAGTGAATGGGAAGGAGATTGATCCATTGGGATTGTGTAGAATGGGAGTGATTGGGAAGAGGTTTGATCCATTGGGATTGTGTAGAATGGGAGTGAATGGGAAGGAGATTGATCCATTGGGATTGTGTAGAATGGGAGTGAATGGGAAGGGGTTTGATCCATTAGGATTGTGTAGAATGGGAGTGAATGGGAAGGGGTTTGATCCATTGGGATTGTGTAGAATGGGAGTGAATGGGAAGGGGATTGATCCACTGGGATTGTGTAGAATGGGAATGAATGGGAAGGGGATTGATCCATTGGGATTGTGTAGAATTGGAGTGAATGGGAAGGGTATTGATCCCATTCACTCCCATTGTACACAATCCCAATGGATCAAACCCCTTCCCATTCACTCCCATTCTACACAATCGCAATGGAAGGGGATGGATCCATTGGGATTGTGTAGAATGGGAGTGAATGGGAAGGGGTTTGATCCATTGGGATTGTGTACAATGGGAGTGAATGGGAAGGGGATTGATCCATTAGGATTGTGTATACTGGGAGTGAATGGGAAGGAAATTGATACATTGGGATTGTGTGCAATGGGAGTAAATGGGATGGGGTTTGATCCATTGGGATTGTGTAGAATGGGAGTGTATTTGAATGGGATTGATCCATTGGGATTGTGTAGAATGGGAGTGAATGGGAATGGGATTGATCCGTTCGGATTGATCCATTGGGATTGTGTAGCATGGGAGTGAATGGGAAGGGGTTTGATCTATTGGGATTGTGTAGAATGGGAGTGAATGGGAAGGGGTTTGATCCATTGGGGTTGTGTAGAATGGGAGTGAATGGGAAGGGGTTTGATCCATTGGGATTGTGTAGAATGGGAGAGAATGGGAAGGGGATTGATCCATTGGGATTGTGTAGAATGGGAGTGAATGGGAAGGGGATTGATCCATTAGTATTGTCTAGAATGGGAGTAAATGGGAAGGGGTTTGATCCATTGGGATTGTGTACAATGGGAGTGAATGGGAAGTTGTTTGATCCATTGGGATTGTGTAGAATGGGAGTGAATGGGAAGGGGTTTGATCCATTGGGATTGTGTAGAATGGGAGTGAATGGGAAGGGGATTGATCCATTGGGATTGTGTAGAATGGGAGTGAATGGGAAGGTGTTTGATCCATTGGGATTGTGTACAATGGGAGCGAATGGGATGGGGCTTGATCCATTGGGATTGTGTAGAATGGGAGTGAATGGGAATGGGATTAATCCATTGGGATTGTGTAGAATGGGAGTGAATGGGAATCGGATTGATCCATTGGGATTGATCCATTGGGATTGTGTAGAATGGGAGTGAATGGGAAGGGGTTTGATCCATTGGGATTGTGTAGAATGGGAGTGAATGGGAAGGGTTTTGATCCATTGGGATTGTGTAGAATGGGAGTGAATGGGAAGGGGTTTGATCCATTGGGATTGTGTAGCATGGGAGTGAATGGGAAGGGGATTGATCCATTTAGATTGTGTTGAATGGGAGTGAATGGGAAGGGGTTTCATCCATTGGGATTGTGTAGAATGGGAGTAAATGGGAAGGGGATTGATACATTGGGATTGTGTAGAATGGGAGTGAATGGGAAGGGGTTTGATCCATTGGGATTGTGTACAATGGGAGTGAATGGGAAGGGGATTGATACATTAGGATTGTGTTGAATGGGAGTGAATGGGAAGGGGATCGATCCATTGGGATTGGGTATACTGGGAGTAAATGGGAAGGGAATTGATACATTGGGATTGTGTACAATGGGAGCGAATGGGATGTGGATTGATCCATTGGGATTGTGTAGAATGGGAGTGAATGGGAATGGGATTGATCCATTGGGATTGTGTAGAATGGGGGTCAATGGGAATCGGATTGATCCATTGGGATTGATCCATTGGGATTGTGTAGAATGGGAGTGAATGGGAAGGTGTTTGATCCATTGGGATTGTGTACAATGGGAGTGAATGGGAAGGGGTTTGATCCATTGGGATTGTGTAGAATGGGAGTGAATGGGAAGGTGTTTGATCCATTGGGATTGTGTAGAATGGGAGTGAATGGGAAGGGGTTGATCCAATTGTGATTGTGTAGAATGGGAGTGAATGGGAAGGGGTTTGATCCATTAGGATTGTGTTGAATAGGAGTCAATGGGAAGGGGATTGATCCATTGGGATTGTGTTGAATGGGAGTGAATGGGAAGGGGTTTGATCCATTGGGATTGTGTAGAATGGGAGTGAATGGGAAGGGGTTTGATCCATTAGGATTGTGTAGAATGGGAGTGAATGGGAAGGGGTTTGATCCATTGGGACTGTGTAGAATGGGAGAGAATGGGAAGGGGTTTGATCCATTGGGATTGTGTAGAATGGGAGTGAATGGGAAGGGGATTAATCCTTTGGGATTGTGTAGAATGGGAGTGAATGGGAAAGGGATTGATCCATTGGGATTGTGTAGAATGGGAGTGAATGGGAAGGGGATTGATCCATTAGGATTGTCTAGAATGGGAGTAAATGGGAAGGGGTTTGATCCATTGGGATTGTGTACAATGGGAGTGAATGGGAAGGGGTTTGATCCATTGGGATTGTGTAGAATGGGAGTGAATGGGAAGGGGATTGATCCATTTAGGTTGTGTTGAATGGGAGTGAATGGTAAGGGGTTTCATCCATTGGGATTGTGTAGAATGGGAGTAAATGGGAAGGGGATTGATCCATTGGGATTGTGTAGAATGGGAGTGAATGGGAAGGGGTTTGTTCCATTGGGATTGTGTTGAATGGGAGTGAATGGGAATGGGATTGATCCATTGGGATTGTGTTGAATGGGAGTGAATGGGAAGGGGATCGATCCATTGGGATTGTGTATACTGGGAGTGAATGGGAAGGGGTTTGATCCATTGGGATTGTGTACAATGGGAGTGAATGGGAAGGGGATTGATCCATTAGGATTGTGTTGAATGGGAGTGATTGGGAAGGGGATCGCTCCATTGGGATTGTGTATACTGGGAGTGAATGGGAAGGGAATTGATACATTGGGATTGTGTACAATGGGAGTGAATGGGAAGGGGTTTGATCCATTGGGATTGTGTAGAATTGGAGTGAATGGGAAGGGGATTGATCCATTGGGATTGTGTATACTGGGAGTGAATGGGAAGGGAATTGATACATTGGGATTGTGTACAATGGGAGCAAATGGGATGGGGATTGATCCATTGGGATTGTGTAGAATGGGAGTGAATGGGAATGGGATTGATCCATTGGGATTGTGTAGAATGGGAGTGAATGGGAATCGGATTGATCCATTGGGATTGATCCATTGGGATTGTGTAGAATGGGAGTGAATGGGAAGGGGTTTGATCCATTGGGATTGTGTAGAATGGGAGTGAATGGGAAGGGGTTTGATCCATTGGGATTGTGTAGAATGGGAGTGAATGGGAAGGGGTTTGATCCATTGGGATTGTGTAGAATGGGAGTGAATGGGAAGGGGATCGATCCATTGGGATTGTGTAGAATGGGAGTGAATGGGAAGGGGTTTGATCCATTGGGATTGTGTTGAATGGGAGTGAATGGGAAGGGGTTTGATCCATTGGGATTGTGTAGAATGGGAGTGAATGGGAAGGGGTTTGATCCATTGGGATTGTGTACAATGGGAGTGAATGGGAAGGGGATTGATCCATTAGGATTGTGTTGAATGGGAGTGAATGGGAAGGGGATCGATCCATTGGGATTGTGTATACTGGGAGTGAATGGGAAGGGAATTGATACATTGGGATTGTGTACAATGGGAGCAAATGGGATGGGGATTGATCCATTGGGATTGTGTAGAATGGGAGTGAATGGGAATGGGATTGATCCATTGGGATTGTGTAGAATGGGAGTGAATGGGAATCGGATTGATCCATTGGGATTGATCCATTGGGATTGTGTAGAATGGGAGTGAATGGGAAGGGGTTTGATCCATTGGGATTGTGTAGAATGGGAGTGAATGGGAAGGGGTTTGATCCATTGGGATTGTGTAGAATGGGAGTGAATGGGAAGGGGTTTGATCCATTGGGATTGTGTAGAATGGGAGTGAATGGGAAGGGGATCGATCCATTGGGATTGTGTAGAATGGGAGTGAATGGGAAGGGGTTTGATCCATTGGGATTGTGTACAATGGGAGTGAATGGGAAGGGGTTTGATCCATTGGGATTGTGTAGAATGGGAGTGAATGGGAAGGGAATTGATCCATTGGGAATGTGTAGAATGGGAGTGAATGGGAAGGGGTTTGATCCATTGGGATTGTGTAGAATGGGAGTGAATGGGAAGGGGATTGATCCATTGGGATTGTGTAGAATGGGAGTGAATGGGAAGGGGTTTGATCCATTGGGATTGTGTAGAAAGAGAGTGAATGGGAAGGGGATTGATCCATTGGGATTGTGTAGAATGGGAGTGAATGGGAAGGGGATCGATCCATTGGGATTGGGTATACTGGGAGTGAATGGGAAGGGAATTGATACATTGGGATTGTGTACAATGGGAGCGAATGGGATGGGGATTGATCCATTGGGATTGTGTAGAATGGGAGTGAATGGGAATTGGATTGATAAATTGGGATTGTGTAGAATGGGAGTGAATGGGAATCGGATTGATCCATTGGGATTGATCCATTGGGATTGTGTAGAATGGGAGTGAATGGGAAGGTGTTTGATCCATTGGGATTGTGTACAATGGGAGTGAATGGGAAGGGGTTTGATCCATTGGGATTGTGTAGAATCGGAGTGAATGGGAAGGGGTTTGATTCTTTGGGATTGTGTTGAATAGGAGTGAATGGGAAGGGGATTGATCCATTGGGATTGTGTTGAATGGGAGTGAATGGGAAGGGGTTTGATCCATTGGGATTGTGTAGAATGGGAGTGAATGGGAAGGGGTTTGATCCATTGGGATTGTGTAGAATGGGAGTGAATGGGAAGGGGTTTGATCCATTGGGATTGTGTAGAATGGGAGAGAATGGGAAGGGGTTTTATCCATTGGGATTGTGTAGAATGGGAGTGAATGGGAAAGGGATTGATCCTTTGGGATTGTGTAGAATGGGAGTGAATGGGAAAGGTTTTGATCCATTGGGATTGTGTAGAATGGGAGTGAATGGAAGGGGATTGATCCATTAGGATTGTCTAGAATGGGAGTAAATGGGAAGGGGTTTGATCCATTGGGATTGTGTACAATGGGAGTGAATGGGAAGGGGTTTGATCCATTGGGATTGTTTAGAATGGGAGTGAATGTGAAGGGGATTGATCCATTGGGATTGTGTAGAATGGGAGTGAATGGGAAGGGGTTTGATCCATTGGGATTGTGTTGAATGGGAGTGAATGGGAAGGGGTTTGATCCATTGGGATTGTGTAGAATGGGAGTGAATGGGAAGGGGTTTGATCCATTGGGATTGTGTACAATGGGAGTGAATGGGAAGGGGATTGATCCATTAGGATTGTGTTGAATGGGAGTGAATGGGAAGGGGATCGATCCATTGGGATTGTGTATACTGGGAGTGAATGGGAAGGGGTTTGATCCATTGGGATTGTGTACAATGGGAGTGAATGGGAAGGGGATTGATCCATTAGGATTGTGTTGAATGGGAGTGATTGGGAAGGGGATCGCTCCATTGGGATTGTGTATACTGGGAGTGAATGGGAAGGGAATTGATACATTGGGATTGTGTACAATGGGAGTGAATGGGAAGGGGTTTGATCCATTGGGATTGTGTAGAATTGGAGTGAATGGGAAGGGGATTGATCCATTTAGCTTGTGTTGAATGGGAGTGAATGGGAAGGGGTTTCATCCATTGGGATTGTGTACATTGGGAGTGAATGGGAAGGGGTTTGATCCATTGGGATTGTGAGAATGGGAGTGAATGGGAAGGGGATTGATCCATTTAGCTTGTGTTGAATGGGAGTGAATGGGAAGGGGTTTCATCCATTGGGATTGTGTAGAATGGGAGTAAATGGGAAGGGGATTGATCCATTGTGATTGTGTAGAATGGGACTGAATGGGAAGGGGTTTGATCCATTGGGATTGTGTTGAATGGGAGTGAATGGGAAGGGGTTTGATCCATTGGGATTGTGTAGAATGGGAGTGAATGGGAAGGGGTTTGATCCATTGGGATTGTGTACAATGGGAGTGAATGGGAAGGGGATTGATCCATTAGGATTGTGTTGAATGGGAGTGAATGGGAAGGGGATCGATCCATTGGGATTGTGTATACTGGGAGTGAATGGGAAGGGAATTGATACATTGGGATTGTGTACAATGGGAGCAAATGGGATGGGGATTGATCCATTGGGATTGTGTAGAATGGGAGTGAATGGGAATGGGATTGATCCATTGGGATTGTGTAGAATGGGAGTGAATGGGAATCGGATTGATCCATTGGGATTGATCCATTGGGATTGTGTAGAATGGGAGTGAATGGGAAGGGGTTTGATCCATTGGGATTGTGTAGAATGGGAGTGAATGGGAAGGGGTTTGATCCATTGGGATTGTGTAGAATGGGAGTGAATGGGAAGGGGTTTGATCCATTGGGATTGTGTAGAATGGGAGTGAATGGGAAGGGGATCGATCCATTGGGATTGTGTAGAATGGGAGTGAATGGGAAGGGGTTTGATCCATTGGGATTGTGTACAATGGGAGTGAATGGGAAGGGGTTTGATCCATTGGGATTGTGTAGAATGGGAGTGAATGGGAAGGGAATTGATCCATTGGGAATGTGTAGAATGGGAGTGAATGGGAAGGGGTTTGATCCATTGGGATTGTGTAGAATGGGAGTGAATGGGAAGGGGATTGATCCATTGGGATTGTGTAGAATGGGAGTGAATGGGAAGGGGTTTGATCCATTGGGATTGTGTAGAAAGAGAGTGAATGGGAAGGGGATTGATCCATTGGGATTGTGTAGAATGGGAGTGAATGGGAAGGGGATCGATCCATTGGGATTGGGTATACTGGGAGTGAATGGGAAGGGAATTGATACATTGGGATTGTGTACAATGGGAGCGAATGGGATGGGGATTGATCCATTGGGATTGTGTAGAATGGGAGTGAATGGGAATTGGATTGATAAATTGGGATTGTGTAGAATGGGAGTGAATGGGAATCGGATTGATCCATTGGGATTGATCCATTGGGATTGTGTAGAATGGGAGTGAATGGGAAGGTGTTTGATCCATTAGGATTGTGTACAATGGGAGTGAATGGGAAGGGGTTTGATCCATTGGGATTGTGTAGAATCGGAGTGAATGGGAAGGGGTTTGATTCTTTGGGATTGTGTTGAATAGGAGTGAATGGGAAGGGGATTGATCCATTGGGATTGTGTTGAATGGGAGTGAATGGGAAGGGGTTTGATCCATTGGGATTGTGTAGAATGGGAGTGAATGGGAAGTGGTTTGATCCATTGGGATTGTGTAGAATGGGAGTGAATGGGAAGGGGTTTGATCCATTGGGATTGTGTAGAATGGGAGAGAATGGGAAGGGGTTTTATCCATTGGGATTGTGTAGAATGGGAGTGAATGGGAAAGGGATTGATCCTTTGGGATTGTGTAGAATGGGAGTGAATGGGAAAGGTTTTGATCCATTGGGATTGTGTAGAATGGGAGTGAATGGAAGGGGATTGATCCATTAGGATTGTCTAGAATGGGAGTAAATGGGAAGGGGTTTGATCCATTGGGATTGTGTACAATGGGAGTGAATGGGAAGGGGTTTGATCCATTGGGATTGTTTAGAATGGGAGTGAATGTGAAGGGGATTGATCCATTGGGATTGTGTAGAATGGGAGTGAATGGGAAGGGGTTTGATCCATTGGGATTGTGTTGAATGGGAGTGAATGGGAAGGGGTTTGATCCATTGGGATTGTGTAGAATGGGAGTGAATGGGAAGGGGTTTGATCCATTGGGATTGTGTACAATGGGAGTGAATGGGAAGGGGATTGATCCATTAGGATTGTGTTGAATGGGAGTGAATGGGAAGGGGATCGATCCATTGGGATTGTGTATACTGGGAGTGAATGGGAAGGGGTTTGATCCATTGGGATTGTGTAGAATGGGAGTGAATGGGAAGGGGTTTGATCCATTGGGATTGTGTTGAATAGGAGTGAATGGGAAGGGGATTGATCCATTGGGATTGTGTTGAATGGGTGTGAATGGGAAGGGGTTTGATCCATTGGGATTGTGTAGAATGGGAGTGAATGGGAAGGGGTTTGATCCATTGGGATTGTGTAGAATGGGAGTGAATGGGAAGGGGTTTGATCCATTGGGATTGTGTAGAATGGGAGAGAATGGAAAGGGGTTTTATCCATTGGGATTGTGTAGATTGGGAGTGAATGGGAAAGGGATTGATCCTTTGGGATTGTGTAGAATGGGAGTGAATGGGAAAGGGTTTGATCCATTGGGATTGTGTAGAATGGGAGTGAATGGAAGGGGATTGATCCATTAGGATTGTCTAGAATGGGAGTAAATGGGAAGGGGTTTGATCCATTGGGATTGTGAACAATGGGAGTGAATGGGAAGGGGTTTGATCCATTGGGATTGTTTAGAATGGGAGTGAATGTGAAGGGGATTGATCCATTGGGATTGTGTAGAATGGGAGTGAATGGGAAGGGGTTTGATCCATTGGGATTGTGTTGAATGGGAGTGAATGGGAAGGGGTTTGATCCATTGGGATTGTGTAGAATGGGAGTGAATGGGAAGGGGTTTGATCCATTGGGATTGTGTACAATGGGAGTGAATGGGAAGGGGATTGATCCATTAGGATTGTGTTGAATGGGAGTGAATGGGAAGGGGATCGATCCATTGGGATTGTGTACACTGGGAGTGAATGGGATGGTAATTGATACATTGGGATTGTGTACAATGGGAGCGAATGGGATGGGGATTGATCCATTGGGATTGTGTAGAATGGGAGTGAATGGGAATGGGATTGATCCATTGGGATTGCGTAGAATGGGAGTGAATGGGAATTGGATTGATCCATTGGGATTGATCCATTGGGATTGTGTAGAATGGGAGTGAATGGGAAGGGGTTTGATCCATTGGGATTGTGTAGAATGGGAGTGAATGGGAAGGGGTTTGATCCATTGGGATTGTGTAGAATGGGAGTGAATGGGAAGGGGATTGATCCATTTAGATTGTGTTGAATGGGAGTGAATGGGAAGGGGTTTCATCCATTGGGATTGTGAAGAATGGGAGTAAATGGGAAGGGGATTGATCCATTGGGATTGTGTAGAATGGGAGTGAATGGGAAGGGGTTTGATCCATTGGGATTGTGTACAATGGGAGTGAATGGTAAGGGGATTGATCCATTAGGATTGTGTTGAATGGGAGTAAATGGGAAGGGGATCGATCCATTGGGATTGGGTATACTGGGAGTGAATGGGAAGGGAATTGATGCATTGGGAATGTGTACAATGGGAGCGAATGGGATGGGGATTGATCCATTGGGATTGTGTAGAATGGGAGTGAATGGGAATGGGATTGATCCATTGGGATTGTGTAGAATGGGAGTGAATGGGAATCGGATTGATCCATTGGGATTGATCCATTGGGATTGTGTAGAATGGGAGTGAATGGGAAGGTGTTTGATCCATTGGGATTGTGTACTATGGGAGTGAATGGGAAGGAGTTTGATGCATTGGGATTGTGTTGAATGGGAGTGAATGGGAAGGGGATCGATCCATTGGGATTGTGTATACTGGGAGTGAATGGGAAGGGAATTGATACATTGGGATTGTGTACAATGGGAGCGAATGGGATGGGGATTGATCCATTGGGATTGTGTAGAATGGGAGTGAATGGGAATGGGATTGATCCATTGGGATTGTGTAGAATGGGAGTGAATGGGAATCGGATTGAACCATTGGGATTGATCCATTGGGATTGTGTAGAATGGGAGTGAATGGGAAGGGGTTTGACCATTGGGATTGTGTAGAATGGGAGTGAATGGGAAGGGGTTTGATCCATTGGGATCGTGTAGAATGGGAGTGAATGGGAAGGGGATTGATCCATTTAGATTGTGTTGAGTGGGAGTGAATGGGAAGGGGTTTCATCCATTGGGATTGTGTAGAATGGGAGTAAATGGGAAGGGGATTGATACATTGGGATTGTGTAGAATGGGAGTGAATGGGAAGGGGTTTGATCCATTGGGATTGTGTACAATGGGAGTGAATGGGAAGGGGATTGATGCATTAGGATTGTGTTGAATGGGAGTGAATGGGAAGGGGATCGATCCATTGGGATTGGTTATACTGGGAGTGAATGGGAAGGGAATTGATACATTGGGATTGTGTACAATGGGAGCGAATGGGATGGGGATTGATCCATTGGGATTGTGTAGAATGGGAGTGAATGGGAATGAGATTGATCCATTGGGATTGTGTAGAATGGGAGTGAATGGGAATCGGATTGATCCATTGGGATTGATCCATTGGGATTGTGTAGAATGGGAGTGAATGGGAAGGTGTTTGATCCATTGGGATTGTGTACAATGGGAGTGAATGGGAAGGGGTTTGATCCATTGGGATTGTGTAGAATGGGAGTGAATGGGAAGGGGTTTGATCCATTGGGATTGTGTAGAATGGGAGTGAATGGGAAGGGGTTGAACCAATTGTGATTGTGTAGAATGGGAGTGAATGGGAAGGGGTTTGATCCATTAGGATTGTGTTGAATAGGAGTGAATGGGAAGATGATTGATCCATTGGGATTGTGTTGAATGGGAGTGAATGGGAAGGGGTTTGATCCATTGGGATTGTGTAGAATGGGAGTGAATGGGAAGGGGATTGATCCTTTGGGATTGTGTAGAATGGGAGTGAATGGGAACGGGATTGATCCATTGGGATTGTGTAGAATGGGAGTGAATGGGAAGGGGATTGATCCATTAGGATTGTCTAGAATGGGAGTAAATGGGAAGGGGTTTGATCCATTGGGATTGTGTACAATGGGAGTGAATGGGAAGGGGTTTGATCCATTGGGATTGTGTAGAATGGGAGTGAATGGGAAGGGGATTGATCCATTTAGGTTGTGTTGAATGGGAGTGAATGGGAAGGGGTTTCATCCATTGGGATTGTGTAGAATGGGAGTAAATGGGAAGGGGATTGATCCATTGGGATTGTGTAGAATGGGAGTGAATGGGAAGGGGTTTGATCCATTGGGATTGTGCTGAATGGGAGTGAATGGGAAGGGGTTTGATCCATTGGGATTGTGTAGAATGGGAGTGAATGGGAAGGGGTTTGATCCATTGGGATTGTGTACAATGGGAGTGAATGGGAAGGGGATTGATCCATTAGGATTGTGTTGAATGGGAGTGAATGGGAAGGGAATTGATACATTGGGATTGTGTACAATGGGAGCGAATGGGATGAGGATTGATCCATTGGGATTGTGTAGAATGGGAATGGGATTGATCCATTGGGATTGTGTCAATTGGGATTGTGTAGAATGGGAGTTAATGGGAAGGGGTTTGATCCATTGGGATTGTGTAGAATGGGAGTGAATGTGAAGGGGTTTGATCCATTGGGATTGTGTAGAATGGGAGTGAATGGGAAGGGGTTTGATCCATAGGGAATGTGTAGAATGGGAGTGAATGGGAAGGGGCTCGATCCATTGGGATTGTGTAGAATGGGAGTGAATGGGAAGGGGTTTGATCCATTGGGATTGTGTACAATGGCAGTGAATGGGAAGTGGTTTGATCCATTGGGATTGTGTAGAATGGGAGTGAATGGGAAGGGAATTGATCCATTGGGAATGTGTAGAATGGGAGTGAATGGGAAGGGGTTTGATCCATTGGGATTGTGGAGAATGGGAGTGAATGGCAAGGGGATTGATCCATAGGGATTGTGTAGAATGGGAGTGAATGGGAAGAGGTTTGATCCATTGGGATTGTGTAGAATGGGAGTGAATGGGAAGGGGATTGATCCATTGGGATTGTGTAGAATGGGAGTGAATGGGAAGGGGATCGATCCATTGGGATTGGGTATACTGGGAGTGAATGGGAAGGGAATTGATACATTGGGATTGTGTACAATGGGAGCGAATGGGATGGGGATTGATCCATTGGGATTGTGTAGAATGGGAGTGAATGGGAATGGGATTGATCCATTGGGATTGTGTAGAATGGGAGTGAATGGGAATTGGATTGATCCATTGGGATTGTGTTGAATGGGAGTCAATGGGAAGGTGTTTGATCCATTGGGATTGTGTACAATGGGAGTGAATGGGAAGGGGTTTGATCCATTGGGATTGTGTAGAATGGGAGTGAATGGGAAGGGGTTTGATCCATTGGGATTGTGTAGAATGGGAAGGGGTTGATCCAATTGTGATTGTGTAGAATGGGAGTGAATGGGAAGGGGTTTGATCCATTAGAATTGTGTTGAATAGGAGTGAATGGGAAGGGGATTGAGACATTGGGATTGTGTTGAATGGGAGTGAATGGGAAGGGGTTTGATCCATTGGGATTGTGTAGAATGGGAGTGAATGGGAAGGGGTTTGATCCATTGGGATTGTGTAGAATGGGAGTGAATGGGAAGGGGTTTGATCCATTGGGATTGTGTAGAATGGGAGAGAATGGGAAGGGTTTTATCCATTGGGATTGTGTAGAATGGGAGTGAATGGGAAGGGGATTGATCCTTTGGGATTGTGTAGAATGGGAGTGAATGGGAAAGGGTTTGATCCATTGGGATTGTGTAGAATGGGAGTGAATGGGAAGGGGATTGATCCATTTAGATTGTGTTGAATGGGAGTGAATGGGAAGGGGTTTCATCCATTGGGATTGTGTAGAATGGGAGTAAATGTGAAGGGGATTGATCCATTGGGATTGTGTAGAATGGGAGTGAATGGGAACGGGTTTGATCCATTGGGATTGTGTTGAATGGGAGTGAATGGGAAGGGGTTTGATCCTTTGGGATTGTGTAGAATGGGAGTGAATGGGAAGGGGTTTGATCCATTGGGATTGTGTACAATGGGAGTGAATGGGAAGGGGATTGATCCATTAGGATTGTGTTGAATGGGAGTGATTGGGAAGGGGATCGATCCATTGGGATTGTGTATACTGGGAGTGAATGGGAAGGGAATTGATAAATTGGGATTGTGTACAATGGGAGCGAATGGGATGGGGATTGATCCATTGGGATTGTGTAGAATGGGAGTGAATGGGAATGGGATTGATCCATTGTGATTGTGTAGAATGGGAGTGAATGGGAATCGGATTGATCCATTGGGATTGATCCATTGGGATTGTGTAGAATGGGAGTGAATGGGAAGGGGTGTGATCCATTGGGATTGTGTAGAATGGGAGTGAATGGGAAGGGGTTTGATCCATTGGGATTGTGTAGAATGGGAGTGAATGGGAAGGGGATTGATCCATTGGGATTGTGTAGAATGGGAGTGAATGGGAAGGGGTTTGATCCATTAGGATTGTGTAGAATGGGAGTGAATGGGAAGGGGTTTGATCCATTGGGATTGTGTAGAATGGGAGTGAATGGGAAGGGGATTGATCCACTGGGATTGTGTAGAATGGGAATGAATGGGAAGGGGATTGATCCATTGGGATTGTGTAGAATTGGAATGAATGGGAAGGGTATTGATCCCATTCACTCCCATTCTACACAATCCCAATGGATGAAACCCCTTCCCATTCACTCCCATTCTACACAATCGCAATGGAAGGGGATGCATCCATTGGGATTGTGTAGAATGGGAGTGAATGGGAAGGGGTTTGATCCATTGGGATTGTGTACAATGGGAGTGAATGGGAAGGGGATTGATACATTAGGATTGTGTTGAATGGGAGTGAATGGGAAGGGGATCGATCCATTGGGATTGGGTATACTGGGAGTAAATGGGAAGGGAATTGATACATTGGGATTGTGTACAATGGGAGCGAATGGGATGTGGATTGATCCATTGGGATTGTGTAGAATGGGAGTGAATGGGAATGGGATTGATCCATTGGGATTGTGTAGAATGGGGGTCAATGGGAATCGGATTGATCCATTGGGATTGATCCATTGGTATTGTGTAGAATGGGAGTGAATGGGAAGGTGTTTGATCCATTGGGATTGTGTACAATGGGAGTGAATGGGAAGTGGTTTGATCCATTGGGATTGTGTAGAATGGGAGTGAATGTGAAGGGGATTGATCCATTGGGATTGTGTAGAATGGGAGTGAATGGGAAGGGGTTTGATCCATTGGGATTGTGTTGAATGGGAGTGAATGGGAAGGGGTTTGATCCATTGGGATTGTGTAGAATGGGAGTGAATGGGAAGGGGTTTGATCCATTTGGATTGTGTACAATGGGAGTGAATGGGAAGGGGATTGATCCATTAGGATTGTGTTGAATGGGAGTGAATGGGAAGGGGATCGATCCATTGGGATTGTGTACACTGGGAGTGAATGGGATGGTAATTGATACATTGGGATTGTGTACAATGGGAGCGAATGGGATGGGGATTGATCCATTGGGATTGTGTAGAATGGGAGTGAATGGGAATGGGATTGATCCATTGGGATTGCGTAGAATGGGAGTGAATGGGAATTGGATTGATCCATTGGGATTGATCCATTGGGATTGTGTAGAATGGGAGTGAATGGGAAGGGGTTTGATCCATTGGGATTGTGTAGAATGGGAGTGAATGGGAAGGGGTTTGATCCATTGGGATTGTGTAGAATGGGAGTGAATGGGAAGGGGATTGATCCATTTAGATTGTGTTGATTGGGAGTGAATGGGAAGGGGTTTCATCCATTGGGATTGTTAAGAATGGGAGTAAATGGGAAGGGGATTGATCCATTGGGATTGTGTAGAATGGGAGTGAATGGGAAGGGGTTTGATCCATTGGGATTGTGTACAATGGGAGTGAATGGTAAGGGGATTGATCCATTAGGATTGTGTTGAATGGGAGTAAATGGGAAGGGGATCGATCCATTGGGATTGGGTATACTGGGAGTGAATGGGAAGGGAATTGATACATTGGGATTGTGTACAATGGGAGCGAATGGGATGGGGATTGATCCATTGGGATTGTGTAGAATGGGAGTGAATGGGAATGGGATTGATCCATTGGGATTGTGTAGAATGGGAGTGAATGGGAATCGGATTGATCCATTGGGATTGATCCATTGGGATTGTGTAGAATGGGAGTGAATGGGAAGGGGTTTGACCATTGGGATTGTGTAGAATGGGAGTGAATGGGAAGGGGTTTGATCCATTGGGATCGTGTAGAATGGGAGTGAATGGGAAGGGGATTGATCCATTTAGATTGTGTTGAGTGGGAGTGAATGGGAAGGGGTTTCATCCATTGGGATTGTGTAGAATGGGAGTAAATGGGAAGGGGATTGATACATTGGGATTGTGTAGAATGGGAGTGAATGGGAAGGGGTTTGATCCATTGGGATTGTGTACAATGGGAGTGAATGGGAAGGGGATTGATGCATTAGGATTGTGTTGAATGGGAGTGAATGGGAAGGGGATCGATCCATTGGGATTGGTTATACTGGGAGTGAATGGGAAGGGAATTGATACATTGGGATTGTGTACAATGGGAGCGAATGGGATGGGGATTGATCCATTGGGATTGTGTAGAATGGGAGTGAATGGGAATGAGATTGATCCATTGGGATTGTGTAGAATGGGAGTGAATGGGAATCGGATTGATCCATTGGGATTGATCCATTGGGATTGTGTAGAATGGGAGTGAATGGGAAGGTGTTTGATCCATTGGGATTGTGTACAATGTGAGTGAATGGGAAGGGGTTTGATCCATTGGGATTGTGTAGAATGGGAGTGAATGGGAAGGGGTTTGATCCATTGGGATTGTGTAGAATGGGAGTGAATGGGAAGGGGTTGAACCAATTGTGATTGTGTAGAATGGGAGTGAATGGGAAGGGGTTTGATCCATTAGGATTGTGTTGAATAGGAGTGAATGGGAAGATGATTGATCCATTGGGATTGTGTTGAATGGGAGTGAATGGGAAGGGGTTTGATCCATTGGGATTGTGTAGAATGGGAGTGAATGGGAAGGGGATTGATCCTTTGGGATTGTGTAGAATGGGAGTGAATGGGAACGGGATTGATCCATTGGGATTGTGTAGAATGGGAGTGAATGGGAAGGGGATTGATCCATTAGGATTGTCTAGAATGGGAGTAAATGGGAAGGGGTTTGATCCATTGGGATTGTGTACAATGGGAGTGAATGGGAAGGGGTTTGATCCATTGGGATTGTGTAGAATGGGAGTGAATGGGAAGGGGATTGATCCATTTAGGTTGTGTTGAATGGGAGTGAATGGGAAGGGGTTTCATCCATTGGGATTGTGTAGAATGGGAGTAAATGGGAAGGGGATTGATCCATTGGGATTGTGTAGAATGGGAGTGAATGGGAAGGGGTTTGATCCATTGGGATTGTGCTGAATGGGAGTGAATGGGAAGGGGTTTGATCCATTGGGATTGTGTAGAATGGGAGTGAATGGGAAGGGGTTTGATCCATTGGGATTGTGTACAATGGGAGTGAATGGGAAGGGGATTGATCCATTAGGATTGTGTTGAATGGGAGTGAATGGGAAGGGAATTGATACATTGGGATTGTGTACAATGGGAGCGAATGGGATGAGGATTGATCCATTGGGATTGTGTAGAATGGGAATGGGATTGATCCATTGGGATTGTGTCAATTGGGATTGTGTAGAATGGGAGTTAATGGGAAGGGGTTTGATCCATTGGGATTGTGTAGAATGGGAGTGAATGTGAAGGGGTTTGATCCATTGGGATTGTGTAGAATGGGAGTGAATGGGAAGGGGTTTGATCCATAGGGAATGTGTAGAATGGGAGTGAATGGGAAGGGGCTCGATCCATTGGGATTGTGTAGAATGGGAGTGAATGGGAAGGGGTTTGATCCATTGGGATTGTGTACAATGGCAGTGAATGGGAAGTGGTTTGATCCATTGGGATTGTGTAGAATGGGAGTGAATGGGAAGGGAATTGATCCATTGGGAATGTGTAGAATGGGAGTGAATGGGAAGGGGTTTGATCCATTGGGATTGTGGAGAATGGGAGTGAATGGCAAGGGGATTGATCCATAGGGATTGTGTAGAATGGGAGTGAATGGGAAGAGGTTTGATCCATTGGGATTGTGTAGAATGGGAGTGAATGGGAAGGGGATTGATCCATTGGGATTGTGTAGAATGGGAGTGAATGGGAAGGGGATCGATCCATTGGGATTGGGTATACTGGGAGTGAATGGGAAGGGAATTGATACATTGGGATTGTGTACAATGGGAGCGAATGGGATGGGGATTGATCCATTGGGATTGTGTAGAATGGGAGTGAATGGGAATGGGATTGATCCATTGGGATTGTGTAGAATGGGAGTGAATGGGAATTGGATTGATCCATTGGGATTGTGTTGAATGGGAGTCAATGGGAAGGTGTTTGATCCATTGGGATTGTGAACAATGGGAGTGAATGGGAAGGGGTTTGATCCATTGGGATTGTGTAGAATGGGAGTGAATGGGAAGGGGTTTGATCCATTGGGATTGTGTAGAATGGGAAGGGGTTGATCCAATTGTGATTGTGTAGAATGGGAGTGAATGGGAAGGGGTTTGATCCATTAGAATTGTGTTGAATAGGAGTGAATGGGAAGGGGATTGAGACATTGGGATTGTGTTGAATGGGAGTGAATGGGAAGGGGTTTGATCCATTGGGATTGTGTAGAATGGGAGTGAATGGGAAGGGGTTTGATCCATTGGGATTGTGTAGAATGGGAGTGAATGGGAAGGGGTTTGATCCATTGGGATTGTGTAGAATGGGAGAGAATGGGAAGGGTTTTATCCATTGGGATTGTGTAGAATGGGAGTGAATGGGAAGGGGATTGATCCTTTGGGATTGTGTAGAATGGGAGTGAATGGGAAAGGGTTTGATCCATTGGGATTGTGTAGAATGGGAGTGAATGGGAAGGGGATTGATCCATTTAGATTGTGTTGAATGGGAGTGAATGGGAAGGTGTTTCATCCATTGGGATTGTGTAGAATGGGAGTAAATGTGAAGGGGATTGATCCATTGGGATTGTGTAGAATGGGAGTGAATGGGAACGGGTTTGATCCATTGGGATTGTGTTGAATGGGAGTGAATGGGAAGGGGTTTGATCCTTTGGGATTGTGTAGAATGGGAGTGAATGGGAAGGGGTTTGATCCATTGGGATTGTGTACAATGGGAGTGAATGGGAAGGGGATTGATCCATTAGGATTGTGTTGAATGGGAGTGATTGGGAAGGGGATCGATCCATTGGGATTGTGTATACTGGGAGTGAATGGGAAGGGAATTGATAAATTGGGATTGTGTACAATGGGAGCGAATGGGATGGGGATTGATCCATTGGGATTGTGTAGAATGGGAGTGAATGGGAATGGGATTGATCCATTGTGATTGTGTAGAATGGGAGTGAATGGGAATCGGATTGATCCATTGGGATTGATCCATTGGGATTGTGTAGAATGGGAGTGAATGGGAAGGGGTGTGATCCATTGGGATTGTGTAGAATGGGAGTGAATGGGAAGGGGTTTGATCCATTGGGATTGTGTAGAATGGGAGTGAATGGGAAGGGGATTGATCCATTGGGATTGTGTAGAATGGGAGTGAATGGGAAGGGGTTTGATCCATTAGGATTGTGTAGAATGGGAGTGAATGGGAAGGGGTTTGATCCATTGGGATTGTGTAGAATGGGAGTGAATGGGAAGGGGATTGATCCACTGGGATTGTGTAGAATGGGAATGAATGGGAAGGGGATTGATCCATTGGGATTGTGTAGAATTGGAATGAATGGGAAGGGTATTGATCCCATTCACTCCCATTCTACACAATCCCAATGGATGAAACCCCTTCCCATTCACTCCCATTCTACACAATCGCAATGGAAGGGGATGCATCCATTGGGATTGTGTAGAATGGGAGTGAATGGGAAGGGGTTTGATCCATTGGGATTGTGTACAATGGGAGTGAATGGGAAGGGGATTGATACATTAGGATTGTGTTGAATGGGAGTGAATGGGAAGGGGATCGATCCATTGGGATTGGGTATACTGGGAGTAAATGGGAAGGGAATTGATACATTGGGATTGTGTACAATGGGAGCGAATGGGATGTGGATTGATCCATTGGGATTGTGTAGAATGGGAGTGAATGGGAATGGGATTGATCCATTGGGATTGTGTAGAATGGGGGTCAATGGGAATCGGATTGATCCATTGGGATTGATCCATTGGTATTGTGTAGAATGGGAGTGAATGGGAAGGTGTTTGATCCATTGGGATTGTGTACAATGGGAGTGAATGGGAAGGGGTTTGATCCATTGGGATTGTGTAGAATGGGAGTGAATGGGAAGGTGTTTGATCCATTGGGATTGTGTAGAATGGGAGTGAATGGGAAGGGGTTGATCCAATTGTGATTGTGTAGAATGGGAGTGAATGGGAAGGGGTTTGATCCATTAGGATTGTGTTGAATAGGAGTCAATGGGAAGGGGATTGATCCATTGGGATTGTGTTGAATGGGAGTGAATGGGAAGGGGTTTGATCCATTGGGATTGTGTAGAATGGGAGTGAATGGGAAGGGGTTTGATCCATTAGGATTGTGTAGAATGGGAGTGAATGGGAAGGGGTTTGATCCATTGGGACTGTGTAGAATGGGAGAGAATGGGAAGGGGTTTGATCCATTGGGATTGTGTAGAATGGGAGTGAATGGGAAGGGGATTAATCCTTTGGGATTGTCTAGAATGGGAGTAAATGGGAAGGGGTTTGATCCACTGGGAGTGTGTACAATGGGAGTGTATGGGAAGGGGTTTGATCCATTGGGATTGTGTAGAATGGGAGTGAATGGGAAGGGGATTGATCCATTTAGGTTGTGTTGAATGGGAGTGAATGGGAAGGGGTTTCATCCATTGGGATTGCGTAGAATGGGATTAAATGGGAAGGGGATTGATCCATTGGGATTGTGTAGAATGGGAGTGAATGGGAAGGGGTTTGATCCATTGGGATTGTGTTGAATGGGAGTGAATGGGAAGGGGTTTGATCCATTGGGATTGTGTAGAATGGGAGTGAATGGGAAGGGGTTTGATCCATTAGAATTGTGTTGAATAGGAGTGAATGGGAAGGGGATTGAGACATTGGGATTGTGTTGAATGGGAGTGAATGGGAAGGGGTTTGATCCATTGGGATTGTGTAGAATGGGAGTGAATGGGAAGGGGTTTGATCCATTGGGATTGTGTAGAATGGGAGTGAATGGGAAGGGGTTTGATCCATTGGGATTGTGTAGAATGGGAGAGAATGGGAAGGGTTTTATCCATTGGGATTGTGTAGAATGGGAGTGAATGGGAAGGGGATTGATCCTTTGGGATTGTGTAGAATGGGAGTGAATGGGAAAGGGTTTGATCCATTGGGATTGTGTAGAATGGGAGTGAATGGGAAGGGGATTGATCCATTTAGATTGTGTTGAATGGGAGTGAATGGGAAGGGGTTTCATCCATTGGGATTGTGTAGAATGGGAGTAAATGTGAAGGGGATTGATCCATTGGGATTGTGTAGAATGGGAGTGAATGGGAACGGGTTTGATCCATTGGGATTGTGTTGAATGGGAGTGAATGGGAAGGGGTTTGATCCTTTGGGATTGTGTAGAATGGGAGTGAATGGGAAGGGGTTTGATCCATTGGGATT
Organism: Scyliorhinus torazame; assembly: GCF_047496885.1. Taxonomy (NCBI): domain Eukaryota; kingdom Metazoa; phylum Chordata; class Chondrichthyes; order Carcharhiniformes; family Scyliorhinidae; genus Scyliorhinus; species Scyliorhinus torazame. The sequence continues at coordinate 17,078,404 of NC_092710.1, read as the reverse complement.
GTGTACAATGGGAGTGAATGGGAAGGGGATTGATCCATTAGGATTGTGTTGAATGGGAGTGATTGGGAAGGGGATCGATCCATTGGGATTGTGTATACTGGGAGTGAATGGGAAGGGAATTGATAAATTGGGATTGTGTACAATGGGAGCGAATGGGATGGGGATTGATCCATTGGGATTGTGTAGAATGGGAGTGAATGGGAATGGGATTGATCCATTGTGATTGTGTAGAATGGGAGTGAATGGGAATCGGATTGATCCATTGGGATTGATCCATTGGGATTGTGTAGAATGGGAGTGAATGGGAAGGGGTGTGATCCATTGGGATTGTGTAGAATGGGAGTGAATGGGAAGGGGTTTGATCCATTGGGATTGTGTAGAATGGGAGTGAATGGGAAGGGGATTGATCCATTGGGATTGTGTAGAATGGGAGTGAATGGGAAGGGGTTTGATCCATTAGGATTGTGTAGAATGGGAGTGAATGGGAAGGGGTTTGATCCATTGGGATTGTGTAGAATGGGAGTGAATGGGAAGGGGATTGATCCACTGGGATTGTGTAGAATGGGAATGAATGGGAAGGGGATTGATCCATTGGGATTGTGTAGAATTGGAATGAATGGGAAGGGTATTGATCCCATTCACTCCCATTCTACACAATCCCAATGGATGAAACCCCTTCCCATTCACTCCCATTCTACACAATCGCAATGGAAGGGGATGCATCCATTGGGATTGTGTAGAATGGGAGTGAATGGGAAGGGGTTTGATCCATTGGGATTGTGTACAATGGGAGTGAATGGGAAGGGGATTGATACATTAGGATTGTGTTGAATGGGAGTGAATGGGAAGGGGATCGATCCATTGGGATTGGGTATACTGGGAGTAAATGGGAAGGGAATTGATACATTGGGATTGTGTACAATGGGAGCGAATGGGATGTGGATTGATCCATTGGGATTGTGTAGAATGGGAGTGAATGGGAATGGGATTGATCCATTGGGATTGTGTAGAATGGGGGTCAATGGGAATCGGATTGATCCATTGGGATTGATCCATTGGTATTGTGTAGAATGGGAGTGAATGGGAAGGTGTTTGATCCATTGGGATTGTGTACAATGGGAGTGAATGGGAAGGGGTTTGATCCATTGGGATTGTGTAGAATGGGAGTGAATGGGAAGGTGTTTGATCCATTGGGATTGTGTAGAATGGGAGTGAATGGGAAGGGGTTGATCCAATTGTGATTGTGTAGAATGGGAGTGAATGGGAAGGGGTTTGATCCATTAGGATTGTGTTGAATAGGAGTCAATGGGAAGGGGATTGATCCATTGGGATTGTGTTGAATGGGAGTGAATGGGAAGGGGTTTGATCCATTGGGATTGTGTAGAATGGGAGTGAATGGGAAGGGGTTTGATCCATTAGGATTGTGTAGAATGGGAGTGAATGGGAAGGGGTTTGATCCATTGGGACTGTGTAGAATGGGAGAGAATGGGAAGGGGTTTGATCCATTGGGATTGTGTAGAATGGGAGTGAATGGGAAGGGGATTAATCCTTTGGGATTGTCTAGAATGGGAGTAAATGGGAAGGGGTTTGATCCACTGGGAGTGTGTACAATGGGAGTGTATGGGAAGGGGTTTGATCCATTGGGATTGTGTAGAATGGGAGTGAATGGGAAGGGGATTGATCCATTTAGGTTGTGTTGAATGGGAGTGAATGGGAAGGGGTTTCATCCATTGGGATTGCGTAGAATGGGATTAAATGGGAAGGGGATTGATCCATTGGGATTGTGTAGAATGGGAGTGAATGGGAAGGGGTTTGATCCATTGGGATTGTGTTGAATGGGAGTGAATGGGAAGGGGTTTGATCCATTGGGATTGTGTAGAATGGAGTGAATGGGAAGGGGTTTGATCCATTGGGATTGTGTACAATGGGAGTGAATGGGAAGGGGATTGATCCATTAGGATTGTGTTGAATGGGAGTGATTGGGAAGGGGATCGCTCCATTGGGATTGTGTATACTGGGAGTGAATGGGAAGGGAATTGATACATTGGGATTGTGTAGAATTGGAGTGAATGGGAAGGGGATTGATCCATTTAGCTTGTGTTGAATGGGAGTGAATGGGAAGGGGTTTCATCCATTGGGATTGTGTACAATGGGACTGAATGGGAAGGGGTTTGATCCATTGGGATTGTGAGAATGGGAGTGAATGGGAAGGGGATTGATCCATTTAGCTTGTGTTGAATGGGAGTGAATGGGAAGGGGTTTCATCCATTGGGATTGTGTAGAATGGGAGTAAATGGGAAGGGGATTGATCCATTGTGATTGTGTAGAATGGGAGTGAATGGGAAGGGGTTTGATCCATTGGGATTGTGTTGAATGGGAGTGAATGGGAAGGGGTTTGATCCATTGGGATTGTGTAGAATGGGAGTGAATGGGAAGGGGTTTGATCCATTGGGATTGTTTACAATGGGAGTGAATGGGAAGGGGATTGATCCATTAGGATTGTGTTGAATGGGAGTGAATGGGAAGGGGATCGATCCATTGGGATTGTGTATACTGGGAGTGAATGGGAAGGGAATTGATACATTGGGATTGTGTACAATGGGAGCAAATGGGATGGGGATTGATCCATTGGGATTGTGTAGAATGGGAGTGAATGGGAATGGGATTGATCCATTGGGATTGTGTAGAATGGGAGTGAATGGGAATCGGATTGATCCATTGGGATTGATCCATTGGGATTGTGTAGAATGGGAGTGAATGGGAAGGGGTTTGATCCATTGGGATTGTGTAGAATGGGAGTGAATGGGAAGGGGTTTGATCCATTGGGATTGTGTAGAATGGGAGTGAATGGGAAGGGGTTTGATCCATTGGGATTGTGTAGAATGGGAGTGAATGGGAAGGGGATCGATCCATTGGGATTGTGTAGAATGGGAGTGAATGGGAAGGGGTTTGATCCATTGGGATTGTGTACAATGGGAGTGAATGGGAAGGGGTTTGATCCATTGGGATTGTGTAGAATGGGAGTGAATGGGAAGGGAATTGATCCATTGGGAATGTGTAGAATGGGAGTGAATGGGAAGGGGTTTGATCCATTGGGATTGTGTAGAATGGGAGTGAATGGGAAGGGGATTGATCCATTGGGATTGTGTAGAATGGGAGTGAATGGGAAGGGGTTTGATCCATTGGGATTGTGTAGAAAGAGAGTGAATGGGAAGGGGATTGATCCATTGGGATTGTGTAGAATGGGAGTGAATGGGAAGGGGATCGATCCATTGGGATTGGGTATACTGGGAGTGAATGGGAAGGGAATTGATACATTGGGATTGTGTACAATGGGAGCGAATGGGATGGGGATTGATCCATTGGGATTGTGTAGAATGGGAGTGAATGGGAATTGGATTGATAAATTGGGATTGTGTAGAATGGGAGTGAATGGGAATCGGATTGATCCATTGGGATTGATCCATTGGGATTGTGTAGAATGGGAGTGAATGGGAAGGTGTTTGATCCTTTGGGATTGTGTACAATGGGAGTGAATGGGAAGGGGTTTGATCCATTGGGATTGTGTAGAATCGGAGTGAATGGGAAGGGGTTTGATTCTTTGGGATTGTGTTGAATAGGAGTGAATGGGAAGGGGATTGATCCATTGGGATTGTGTTGAATGGGAGTGAATGGGAAGGGGTTTGATCCATTGGGATTGTGTAGAATGGGAGTGAATGGGAAGGGGTTTGATCCATTGGGATTGTGTAGAATGGGAGTGAATGGGAAGGGGTTTGATCCATTGGGATTGTGTAGAATGGGAGAGAATGGGAAGGGGTTTTATCCATTGGGATTGTGTAGAATGGGAGTGAATGGGAAAGGGATTGATCCTTTGGGATTGTGTAGAATGGGAGTGAATGGGAAAGGTTTTGATCCATTGGGATTGTGTAGAATGGGAGTGAATGGAAGGGGATTGATCCATTAGGATTGTCTAGAATGGGAGTAAATGGGAAGGGGTTTGATCCATTGGGATTGTGTACAATGGGAGTGAATGGGAAGGGGTTTGATCCATCGGGATTGTTTAGAATGGGAGTGAATGTGAAGGGGATTGATCCATTGGGATTGTGTAGAATGGGAGTGAATGGGAAGGGGTTTGATCCATTGGGATTGTGTTGAATGGGAGTGAATGGGAAGGGGTTTGATCCATTGGGATTGTGTAGAATGGGAGTGAATGGGAAGGGGTTTGATCCATTGGGATTGTGTACAATGGGAGTGAATGGGAAGGGGATTGATCCATTAGGATTGTGTTGAATGGGAGTGAATGGGAAGGGGATCGATCCATTGGGATTGTGTATACTGGGAGTGAATGGGAAGGGGTTTGATCCATTGGGATTGTGTAGAATGGGAGTGAATGGGAAGGGGTTTGATCCATTGGGATTGTGTTGAATAGGAGTGAATGGGAAGGGGATTGATCCATTGGGATTGTGTTGAATGGGTGTGAATGGGAAGGGGTTTGATCCATTGGGATTGTGTAGAATGGGAGTGAATGGGAAGGGGTTTGATCCATTGGGATTGTGTAGAATGGGAGTGAATGGGAAGGGGTTTGATCCATTGGGATTGTGTAGAATGGGAGAGAATGGAAAGGGGTTTTATCCATTGGGATTGTGTAGAATGGGAGTGAATGGGAAAGGGATTGATCCTTTGGGATTGTGTAGAATGGGAGTGAATGGGAAAGGGTTTGATCCATTGGGATTGTGTAGAATGGGAGTGAATGGGAAGGGGTTTGATCCATTGGGATTGTGTAGAATGGGAGTGAATGGGAAGGTGTTTGATCCTTTGGGATTGTGTACAATGGGAGTGAATGGGAAGGGGTTTGATCCATTGGGATTGTGTAGAATCGGAGTGAATGGGAAGGGGTTTGATTCTTTGGGATTGTGTTGAATAGGAGTGAATGGGAAGGGGATTGATCCATTGGGATTGTGTTGAATGGGAGTGAATGGGAAGGGGTTTGATCCATTGGGATTGTGTAGAATGGGAGTGAATGGGAAGGGGTTTGATCCATTGGGATTGTGTAGAATGGGAGTGAATGGGAAGGGGTTTGATCCATTGGGATTGTGTAGAATGGGAGAGAATGGGAAGGGGTTTTATCCATTGGGATTGTGTAGAATGGGAGTGAATGGGAAAGGGATTGATCCTTTGGGATTGTGTAGAATGGGAGTGAATGGGAAGGGGTTTGATCCATTGGGATTGTGTACAATGGGAGTGAATGGGAAGGGGATTGATCCATTAGGATTGTGTTGAATGGGAGTGAATGGGAAGGGGATCGATCCATTGGGATTGTGTATACTGGGAGTGAATGGGAAGGGAATTGATACATTGGGATTGTGTACAATGGGAGCGAATGGGATGGGGATTGATCCATTGGGATTGTGTAGAATGGGAGTGAATGGGAATGGGATTGATCCATTGGGATTGCGTAGAATGGGAGTGAATGGGAATTGGATTGATCCATTGGGATTGTGTAGAATGGGAGTGAATGGGAAGGGGTTTGATCCATTGGGATTGTGTAGAATGGGAGTGAATGGGAAGGGGTTTGATCCATTGGGATTGTGTAGAATGGGAGTGAATGGGAAGGGGATTGATCCATTTAGATTGTGTTGAATGGGAGTGAATGGGAAGGGGTTTCATCCATTGGGATTGTGTAGAATGGGAGTAAATGGGAAGAGGATTGATCCATTGGGATTGTGTAGAATGGGAGTGAATGGGAAGGGGTTTGATCCATTGGGATTGTGTACAATGGGAGTGAATGGTAAGGGGATTGATCCATTAGGATTGTGTTGAATGGGAGTAAATGGGAAGGGGATCGATCCATTGGGATTGGGTATACTGGGAGTGAATGGGAAGGGAATTGATGCATTGGGATTGTGTACAATGGGAGCGAATGGGATGGGGATTGATCCATTGGGATTGTGTAGAATGGGAGTGAATGGGAATGGGATTGATCCATTGGGATTGTGTAGAATGGGAGTGAATGGGAATCGGATTGATCCATTGGGATTGATCCATTGGGATTGTGTAGAATGGGAGTGAATGGGAAGGTGTTTGATCCATTGGGATTGTGTACTATGGGAGTGAATGGGAAGGGGTTTGGTGCATTGGGATTGTGTTGAATGGGAGTGAATGGGAAGGGGATCGATCCATTGGGAGTGTGTATACTGGGAGTGAATGGGAAGGGAATTGATACATTGGGATTGTGTACAATGGGAGCGAATGGGATGGGGATTGATCCATTGGGATTGTGTAGAATGGGAGTGAATGGGAATGGGATTGATCCATTGGGATTGTGTAGAATGGGAGTGAATGGGAATCGGATTGATCCATTGGGATTGATCCATTGGGATTGTGTAGAATGGGAGTGAATGGGAAGGGGTTTGACCATTGGGATTGTGTAGAATGGGAGTGAATGGGAAGGGGTTTGATTCTTTGGGATTGTGTTGAATAGGAGTGAATGGGAAGGGGATTGATCCATTGGGATTGTGTTGAATGGGAGTGAATGGGAAGGGGTTTGATCCATTGGGATTGTGTAGAATGGGAGTGAATGGGAAGGGGTTTGATCCATTGGGATTGTGTAGAATGGGAGTGAATGGGAAGGGGTTTGATCCATTGGGATTGTGTAGAATGGGAGAGAATGGGAAGGGGTTTTATCCATTGGGATTGTGTAGAATGGGAGTGAATGGGAAAGGGATTGATCCTTTGGGATTGTGTAGAATGGGAGTGAATGGGAAAGGTTTTGATCCATTGGGATTGTGTAGAATGGGAGTGAATGGAAGGGGATTGATCCATTAGGATTGTCTAGAATGGGAGTAAATGGGAAGGGGTTTGATCCATTGGGATTGTGTACAATGGGAGTGAATGGGAAGGGGTTTGATCCATCGGGATTGTTTAGAATGGGAGTGAATGTGAAGGGGATTGATCCATTGGGATTGTGTAGAATGGGAGTGAATGGGAAGGGGTTTGATCCATTGGGATTGTGTTGAATGGGAGTGAATGGGAAGGGGTTTGATCCATTGGGATTGTGTAGAATGGGAGTGAATGGGAAGGGGTTTGATCCATTGGGATTGTGTACAATGGGAGTGAATGGGAAGGGGATTGATCCATTAGGATTGTGTTGAATGGGAGTGAATGGGAAGGGGATCGATCCATTGGGATTGTGTATACTGGGAGTGAATGGGAAGGGGTTTGATCCATTGGGATTGTGTAGAATGGGAGTGAATGGGAAGGGGTTTGATCCATTGGGATTGTGTTGAATAGGAGTGAATGGGAAGGGGATTGATCCATTGGGATTGTGTTGAATGGGTGTGAATGGGAAGGGGTTTGATCCATTGGGATTGTGTAGAATGGGAGTGAATGGGAAGGGGTTTGATCCATTGGGATTGTGTAGAATGGGAGTGAATGGGAAGGGGTTTGATCCATTGGGATTGTGTAGAATGGGAGAGAATGGAAAGGGGTTTTATCCATTGGGATTGTGTAGAATGGGAGTGAATGGGAAAGGGATTGATCCTTTGGGATTGTGTAGAATGGGAGTGAATGGGAAAGGGTTTGATCCATTGGGATTGTGTAGAATGGGAGTGAATGGGAAGGGGTTTGATCCATTGGGATTGTGTAGAATGGGAGTAAATGGGAAGGTGTTTGATCCTTTGGGATTGTGTACAATGGGAGTGAATGGGAAGGGGTTTGATCCATTGGGATTGTGTAGAATCGGAGTGAATGGGAAGGGGTTTGATTCTTTGGGATTGTGTTGAATAGGAGTGAATGGGAAGGGGATTGATCCATTGGGATTGTGTTGAATGGGAGTGAATGGGAAGGGGTTTGATCCATTGGGATTGTGTAGAATGGGAGTGAATGGGAAGGGGTTTGATCCATTGGGATTGTGTAGAATGGGAGTGAATGGGAAGGGGTTTGATCCATTGGGATTGTGTAGAATGGGAGAGAATGGGAAGGGGTTTTATCCATTGGGATTGTGTAGAATGGGAGTGAATGGGAAAGGGATTGATCCTTTGGGATTGTGTAGAATGGGAGTGAATGGGAAGGGGTTTGATCCATTGGGATTGTGTACAATGGGAGTGAATGGGAAGGGGATTGATCCATTAGGATTGTGTTGAATGGGAGTGAATGGGAAGGGGATCGATCCATTGGGATTGTGTATACTGGGAGTGAATGGGAAGGGAATTGATACATTGGGATTGTGTACAATGGGAGCGAATGGGATGGGGATTGATCCATTGGGATTGTGTAGAATGGGAGTGAATGGGAATGGGATTGATCCATTGGGATTGCGTAGAATGGGAGTGAATGGGAATTGGATTGATCCATTGGGATTGTGTAGAATGGGAGTGAATGGGAAGGGGTTTGATCCATTGGGATTGTGTAGAATGGGAGTGAATGGGAAGGGGTTTGATCCATTGGGATTGTGTAGAATGGGAGTGAATGGGAAGGGGATTGATCCATTTAGATTGTGTTGAATGGGAGTGAATGGGAAGGGGTTTCATCCATTGGGATTGTGTAGAATGGGAGTAAATGGGAAGAGGATTGATCCATTGGGATTGTGTAGAATGGGAGTGAATGGGAAGGGGTTTGATCCATTGGGATTGTGTACAATGGGAGTGAATGGTAAGGGGATTGATCCATTAGGATTGTGTTGAATGGGAGTAAATGGGAAGGGGATCGATCCATTGGGATTGGGTATACTGGGAGTGAATGGGAAGGGAATTGATGCATTGGGATTGTGTACAATGGGAGCGAATGGGATGGGGATTGATCCATTGGGATTGTGTAGAATGGGAGTGAATGGGAATGGGATTGATCCATTGGGATTGTGTAGAATGGGAGTGAATGGGAATCGGATTGATCCATTGGGATTGATCCATTGGGATTGTGTAGAATGGGAGTGAATGGGAAGGTGTTTGATCCATTGGGATTGTGTACTATGGGAGTGAATGGGAAGGGGTTTGGTGCATTGGGATTGTGTTGAATGGGAGTGAATGGGAAGGGGATCGATCCATTGGGAGTGTGTATACTGGGAGTGAATGGGAAGGGAATTGATACATTGGGATTGTGTACAATGGGAGCGAATGGGATGGGGATTGATCCATTGGGATTGTGTAGAATGGGAGTGAATGGGAATGGGATTGATCCATTGGGATTGTGTAGAATGGGAGTGAATGGGAATCGGATTGATCCATTGGGATTGATCCATTGGGATTGTGTAGAATGGGAGTGAATGGGAAGGGGTTTGACCATTGGGATTGTGTAGAATGGGAGTGAATGGGAAGGGGTTTGATCCATTTAGATTGTGTTGAATGGGAGTGAATGGAAAGGGGTTTCATCCATTGGGATTGTGTAGAATGGGAGTAAATGGGAAGGGGATTGATCCATTGGGATTGTGTAGAATGGGAGTGAATGGGAAGGGGTTTGATCCATTGGGATTGTGTACAATGGGAGTGAATGGTAAGGGGATTGATCCATTAGGATTGTGTTGAATGGGAGTAAATGGGAAGGGGATCGATCCATTGGGATTGGGTATACTGGGAGTGAATGGGAAGGGAATTGATGCATTGGGATTGTGTACAATGGGAGCGAATGGGATGGGGATTGATCCATTGGGATTGTGTAGAATGGGAGTGAATGGGAATGGGATTGATCCATTGGGATTGTGTAGAATGGGAGTGAATGGGAATCGGATTGATCCATTGGGATTGATCCATTGGGATTGTGTAGAATGGGAGTGAATGGGAAGGTGTTTGATCCATTGGGATTGTGTACTATGGGAGTGAATGGGAAGGGGTTTGGTGCATTGGGATTGTGTTGAATGGGAGTGAATGGGAAGGGGATCGATCCATTGGGATTGTGTACAATGGGAGTGAATGGGAAGGGGATTGATCCATTAGGATTGTGTTGAATGGGAGTGATTGGGAAGGGGATCGCTCCATTGGGATTGTGTATACTGGGAGTGAATGGGAAGGGAATTGATACATTGGGATTGTGTAGAATTGGAGTGAATGGGAAGGGGATTGATCCATTTAGCTTGTGTTGAATGGGAGTGAATGGGAAGGGGTTTCATCCATTGGGATTGTGTACAATGGGAGTGAATGGGAAGGGGTTTGATCCATTGGGATTGTGAGAATGGGAGTGAATGGGAAGGGGATTGATCCATTTAGCTTGTGTTGAATGGGAGTGAATGGGAAGGGGTTTCATCCATTGGGATTGTGTAGAATGGGAGTAAATGGGAAGGGGATTGATCCATTGTGATTGTGTAGAATGGGAGTGAATTGGAAGGGGTTTGATCCATTGGGATTGTGTTGAATGGGAGTGAATGGGAAGGGGTTTGATCCATTGGGATTGTGTAGAATGGGAGTGAATGGGAAGGGGTTTGATCCATTGGGATTGTGTACAATGGGAGTGAATGGGAAGGGGATTGATCCATTAGGATTGTGTTGAATGGGAGTGAATGGGAAGGGGATCGATCCATTGGGATTGTGTATACTGGGAGTGAATGGGAAGGGAATTGATACATTGGGATTGTGTACAATGGGAGCAAATGGGATGGGGATTGATCCATTGGGATTGTGTAGAATGGGAGTGAATGGGAATGGGATTGATCCATTGGGATTGTGTAGAATGGGAGTGAATGGGAATCGGATTGATCCATTGGGATTGATCCATTGGGATTGTGTAGAATGGGAGTGAATGGGAAGGGGTTTGATCCATTGGGATTGTGTAGAATGGGAGTGAATGGGAAGGGGTTTGATCCATTGGGATTGTGTAGAATGGGAGTGAATGGGAAGGGGTTTGATCCATTGGGATTGTGTAGAATGGGAGTGAATGGGAAGGGGATCGATCCATTGGGATTGTGTAGAATGGGAGTGAATGGGAAGGGGTTTGATCCATTGGGATTGTGTACAATGGGAGTGAATGGGAAGGGGTTTGATCCATTGGGATTGTGTAGAATGGGAGTGAATGGGAAGGGAATTGATCCATTGGGAATGTGTAGAATGGGAGTGAATGGGAAGGGGTTTGATCCATTGGGATTGTGTAGAATGGGAGTGAATGGGAAGGGGATTGATCCATTGGGATTGTGTAGAATGGGAGTGAATGGGAAGGGGTTTGATCCATTGGGATTGTGTAGAAAGAGAGTGAATGGGAAGGGGATTGATCCATTGGGATTGTGTAGAATGGGAGTGAATGGGAAGGGGATCGATCCATTGGGATTGGGTATACTGGGAGTGAATGGGAAGGGAATTGATACATTGGGATTGTGTACAATGGGAGCGAATGGGATGGGGATTGATCCATTGGGATTGTGTAGAATGGGAGTGAATGGGAATTGGATTGATAAATAGGGATTGTGTAGAATGGGAGTGAATGGGAATCGGATTGATCCATTGGGATTGATCCATTGGGATTGTGTAGAATGGGAGTGAATGGGAAGGTGTTTGATCCTTTGGGATTGTGTACAATGGGAGTGAATGGGAAGGGGTTTGATCCATTGGGATTGTGTAGAATCGGAGTGAATGGGAAGGGGTTTGATTCTTTGGGATTGTGTTGAATAGGAGTGAATGGGAAGGGGATTGATCCATTGGGATTGTGTTGAATGGGAGTGAATGGGAAGGGGTTTGATCCATTGGGATTGTGTAGAATGGGAGTGAATGGGAAGGGGTTTGATCCATTGGGATTGTGTAGAATGGGAGTGAATGGGAAGGGGTTTGATCCATTGGGATTGTGTAGAATGGGAGAGAATGGGAAGGGGTTTTATCCATTGGGATTGTGTAGAATGGGAGTGAATGGGAAAGGGATTGATCCTTTGGGATTGTGTAGAATGGGAGTGAATGGGAAAGGTTTTGATCCATTGGGATTGTGTAGAATGGGAGTGAATGGAAGGGGATTGATCCATTAGGATTGTCTAGAATGGGAGTAAATGGGAAGGGGTTTGATCCATTGGGATTGTGTACAATGGGAGTGAATGGGAAGGGGTTTGATCCATCGGGATTGTTTAGAATGGGAGTGAATGTGAAGGGGATTGATCCATTGGGATTGTGTAGAATGGGAGTGAATGGGAAGGGGTTTGATCCATTGGGATTGTGTTGAATGGGAGTGAATGGGAAGGGGTTTGATCCATTGGGATTGTGTAGAATGGGAGTGAATGGGAAGGGGTTTGATCCATTGGGATTGTGTACAATGGGAGTGAATGGGAAGGGGATTGATCCATTAGGATTGTGTTGAATGGGAGTGAATGGGAAGGGGATCGATCCATTGGGATTGTGTATACTGGGAGTGAATGGGAAGGGGTTTGATCCATTGGGATTGTGTAGAATGGGAGTGAATGGGAAGGGGTTTGATCCATTGGGATTGTGTTGAATAGGAGTGAATGGGAAGGGGATTGATCCATTGGGATTGTGTTGAATGGGTGTGAATGGGAAGGGGTTTGATCCATTGGGATTGTGTAGAATGGGAGTGAATGGGAAGGGGTTTGATCCATTGGGATTGTGTAGAATGGGAGTGAATGGGAAGGGGTTTGATCCATTGGGATTGTGTAGAATGGGAGAGAATGGAAAGGGGTTTTATCCATTGGGATTGTGTAGAATGGGAGTGAATGGGAAAGGGATTGATCCTTTGGGATTGTGTAGAATGGGAGTGAATGGGAAAGGGTTTGATCCATTGGGATTGTGTAGAATGGGAGTGAATGGGAAGGGGTTTGATCCATTGGGATTGTGTAGAATGGGAGTGAATGGAAGGGGTTTGATCCTTTGGGATTGTGTACAATGGGAGTGAATGGGAAGGGGTTTGATCCATTGGGATTGTGTAGAATCGGAGTGAATGGGAAGGGGTTTGATTCTTTGGGATTGTGTTGAATAGGAGTGAATGGGAAGGGGATTGATCCATTGGGATTGTGTTGAATGGGAGTGAATGGGAAGGGGTTTGATCCATTGGGATTGTGTAGAATGGGAGTGAATGGGAAGGGGTTTGATCCATTGGGATTGTGTAGAATGGGAGTGAATGGGAAGGGGTTTGATCCATTGGGATTGTGTAGAATGGGAGAGAATGGGAAGGGGTTTTATCCATTGGGATTGTGTAGAATGGGAGTGAATGGGAAAGGGATTGATCCTTTGGGATTGTGTAGAATGGGAGTGAATGGGAAGGGGTTTGATCCATTGGGATTGTGTACAATGGGAGTGAATGGGAAGGGGATTGATCCATTAGGATTGTGTTGAATGGGAGTGAATGGGAAGGGGATCGATCCATTGGGATTGTGTATACTGGGAGTGAATGGGAAGGGAATTGATACATTGGGATTGTGTACAATGGGAGCGAATGGGATGGGGATTCATCCATTGGGATTGTGTAGAATGGGAGTGAATGGGAATGGGATTGATCCATTGGGATTGCGTAGAATGGGAGTGAATGGGAATTGGATTGATCCATTGGGATTGTGTAGAATGGGAGTGAATGGGAAGGGGTTTGATCCATTGGGATTGTGTAGAATGGGAGTGAATGGGAAGGGGTTTGATCCATTGGGATTGTGTAGAATGGGAGTGAATGGGAAGGGGATTGATCCATTTAGATTGTGTTGAATGGGAGTGAATGGGAAGGGGTTTCATCCATTGGGATTGTGTAGAATGGGAGTAAATGGGAAGGGGATTGATCCATTGGGATTGTGTAGAATGGGAGTGAATGGGAAGGGGTTTGATCCATTGGGATTGTGTACAATGGGAGTGAATGGTAAGGGGATTGATCCATTAGGATTGTGTTGAATGGGAGTAAATGGGAAGGGGATCGATCCATTGGGATTGGGTATACTGGGAGTGAATGGGAAGGGAATTGATGCATTGGGATTGTGTACAATGGGAGCGAATGGGATGGGGATTGATCCATTGGGATTGTGTAGAATGGGAGTGAATGGGAATGGGATTGATCCATTGGGATTGTGTAGAATGGGAGTGAATGGGAATCGGATTGATCCATTGGGATTGATCCATTGGGATTGTGTAGAATGGGAGTGAATGGGAAGGTGTTAGATCCATTGGGATTGTGTACTATGGGAGTGAATGGGAAGGGGTTTGGTGCATTGGGATTGTGTTGAATGGGAGTGAATGGGAAGGGGATCGATCCATTGGGAGTGTGTATACTGGGAGTGAATGGGAAGGGAATTGATACATTGGGATTGTGTACAATGGGAGCGAATGGGATGGGGATTGATCCATTGGGATTGTGTAGAATGGGAGTGAATGGGAATGGGATTGATCCATTGGGATTGTGTAGAATGGGAGTGAATGGGAATCGGATTGATCCATTGGGATTGATCCATTGGGATTGTGTAGAATGGGAGTGAATGGGAAGGGGTTTGACCATTGGGATTGTGTAGAATGGGAGTGAATGGGAAGGGGTTTGATCCATTTAGATTGTGTTGAATGGGAGTGAATGGAAAGGGGTTTCATCCATTGGGATTGTGTAGAATGGGAGTAAATGGGAAGGGGATTGATCCATTGGGATTGTGTAGAATGGGAGTGAATGGGAAGGGGTTTGATCCATTGGGATTGTGTACAATGGGAGTGAATGGTAAGGGGATTGATCCATTAGGATTGTGTTGAATGGGAGTAAATGGGAAGGGGATCGATCCATTGGGATTGGGTATACTGGGAGTGAATGGGAAGGGAATTGATGCATTGGGATTGTGTACAATGGGAGCGAATGGGATGGGGATTGATCCATTGGGATTGTGTAGAATGGGAGTGAATGGGAATGGGATTGATCCATTGGGATTGTGTAGAATGGGAGTGAATGGGAATCGGATTGATCCATTGGGATTGATCCATTGGGATTGTGTAGAATGGGAGTGAATGGGAAGGTGTTTGATCCATTGGGATTGTGTACTATGGGAGTGAATGGGAAGGGGTTTGGTGCATTGGGATTGTGTTGAATGGGAGTGAATGGGAAGGGGATCGATCCATTGGGATTGTGTACAATGGGAGTGAATGGGAAGGGGATTGATCCATTAGGATTGTGTTGAATGGGAGTGATTGGGAAGGGGATCGCTCCATTGGGATTGTGTATACTGGGAGTGAATGGGAAGGGAATTGATACATTGGGATTGTGTAGAATTGGAGTGAATGGGAAGGGGATTGATCCATTTAGCTTGTGTTGAATGGGAGTGAATGGGAAGGGGTTTCATCCATTGGGATTGTGTACAATGGGAGTGAATGGGAAGGGGTTTGATCCATTGGGATTGTGAGAATGGGAGTGAATGGGAAGGGGATTGATCCATTTAGCTTGTGTTGAATGGGAGTGAATGGGAAGGGGTTTCATCCATTGGGATTGTGTAGAATGGGAGTAAATGGGAAGGGGATTGATCCATTGTGATTGTGTAGAATGGGAGTGAATGGGAAGGGGTTTGATCCATTGGGATTGTTTTGAATGGGAGTGAATGGGAAGGGGTTTGATCCATTGGGATTGTGTAGAATGGGAGTGAATGGGAAGGGGTTTGATCCATTGGGATTGTGTACAATGGGAGTGAATGGGAAGGGGATTGATCCATTAGGATTGTGTTGAATGGGAGTGAATGGGAAGGGGATCGATCCATTGGGATTGTGTATACTGGGAGTGAATGGGAAGGGAATTGATACATTGGGATTGTGTACAATGGGAGCAAATGGGATGGGGATTGATCCATTGGGATTGTGTAGAATGGGAGTGAATGGGAATGGGATTGATCCATTGGGATTGTGTAGAATGGGAGTGAATGGGAATCGGATTGATCCATTGGGATTGATCCATTGGGATTGTGTAGAATGGGAGTGAATGGGAAGGGGTTTGATCCATTGGGATTGTGTAGAATGGGAGTGAATGGGAAGGGGTTTGATCCATTGGGATTGTGTAGAATGGGAGTGAATGGGAAGGGGTTTGATCCATTGGGATTGTGTAGAATGGGAGTGAATGGGAAGGGGATCGATCCATTGGGATTGTGTAGAATGGGAGTGAATGGGAAGGGGTTTGATCCATTGGGATTGTGTACAATGGGAGTGAATGGGAAGGGGTTTGATCCATTGGGATTGTGTAGAATGGGAGTGAATGGGAAGGGAATTGATCCATTGGGAATGTGTAGAATGGGAGTGAATGGGAAGGGGTTTGATCCATTGGGATTGTGTAGAATGGGAGTGAATGGGAAGGGGATTGATCCATTGGGATTGTGTAGAATGGGAGTGAATGGGAAGGGGTTTGATCCATTGGGATTGTGTAGAAAGAGAGTGAATGGGAAGGGGATTGATCCATTGGGATTGTGTAGAATGGGAGTGAATGGGAAGGGGATCGATCCATTGGGATTGGGTATACTGGGAGTGAATGGGAAGGGAATTGATACATTGGGATTGTGTACAATGGGAGCGAATGGGATGGGGATTGATCCATTGGGATTGTGTAGAATGGGAGTGAATGGGAATTGGATTGATAAATAGGGATTGTGTAGAATGGGAGTGAATGGGAATCGGATTGATCCATTGGGATTGATCCATTGGGATTGTGTAGAATGGGAGTGAATGGGAAGGTGTTTGATCCTTTGGGATTGTGTACAATGGGAGTGAATGGGAAGGGGTTTGATCCATTGGGATTGTGTAGAATCGGAGTGAATGGGAAGGGGTTTGATTCTTTGGGATTGTGTTGAATAGGAGTGAATGGGAAGGGGATTGATCCATTGGGATTGTGTTGAATGGGAGTGAATGGGAAGGGGTTTGATCCATTGGGATTGTGTAGAATGGGAGTGAATGGGAAGGGGTTTGATCCATTGGGATTGTGTAGAATGGGAGTGAATGGGAAGGGGTTTGATCCATTGGGATTGTGTAGAATGGGAGAGAATGGGAAGGGGTTTTATCCATTGGGATTGTGTAGAATGGGAGTGAATGGGAAAGGGATTGATCCTTTGGGATTGTGTAGAATGGGAGTGAATGGGAAAGGTTTTGATCCATTGGGATTGTGTAGAATGGGAGTGAATGGAAGGGGATTGATCAATTAGGATTGTCTAGAATGGGAGTAAATGGGAAGGGGTTTGATCCATTGGGATTGTGTACAATGGGAGTGAATGGGAAGGGGTTTGATCCATCGGGATTGTTTAGAATGGGAGTGAATGTGAAGGGGATTGATCCATTGGGATTGTGTAGAATGGGAGTGAATGGGAAGGGGTTTGATCCATTGGGATTGTGTTGAATGGGAGTGAATGGGAAGGGGTTTGATCCATTGGGATTGTGTAGAATGGGAGTGAATGGGAAGGGGTTTGATCCATTGGGATTGTGTACAATGGGAGTGAATGGGAAGGGGATTGATCCATTAGGATTGTGTTGAATGGGAGTGAATGGGAAGGGGATCGATCCATTGGGATTGTGTATACTGGGAGTGAATGGGAAGGGGTTTGATCCATTGGGATTGTGTAGAATGGGAGTGAATGGGAAGGGGTTTGATCCATTGGGATTGTGTTGAATAGGAGTGAATGGGAAGGGGATTGATCCATTGGGATTGTGTTGAATGGGTGTGAATGGGAAGGGGTTTGATCCATTGGGATTGTGTAGAATGGGAGTGAATGGGAAGGGGTTTGATCCATTGGGATTGTGTAGAATGGGAGTGAATGGGAAGGGGTTTGATCCATTGGGATTGTGTAGAATGGGAGAGAATGGAAAGGGGTTTTATCCATTGGGATTGTGTAGAATGGGAGTGAATGGGAAAGGGATTGATCCTTTGGGATTGTGTAGAATGGGAGTGAATGGGAAAGGGTTTGATCCATTGGGATTGTGTAGAATGGGAGTGAATGGGAAGGGGTTTGATCCATTGGGATTGTGTAGAATGGGAGTGAATGGAAGGGGTTTGATCCTTTGGGATTGTGTACAATGGGAGTGAATGGGAAGGGGTTTGATCCATTGGGATTGTGTAGAATCGGAGTGAATGGGAAGGGGTTTGATTCTTTGGGATTGTGTTGAATAGGAGTGAATGGGAAGGGGATTGATCCATTGGGATTGTGTTGAATGGGAGTGAATGGGAAGGGGTTTGATCCATTGGGATTGTGTAGAATGGGAGTGAATGGGAAGGGGTTTGATCCATTGGGATTGTGTAGAATGGGAGTGAATGGGAAGGGGTTTGATCCATTGGGATTGTGTAGAATGGGAGAGAATGGGAAGGGGTTTTATCCATTGGGATTGTGTAGAATGGGAGTGAATGGGAAAGGGATTGATCCTTTGGGATTGTGTAGAATGGGAGTGAATGGGAAGGGGTTTGATCCATTGGGATTGTGTACAATGGGAGTGAATGGGAAGGGGATTGATCCATTAGGATTGTGGTGAATGGGAGTGAATGGGAAGGGGATCGATCCATTGGGATTGTGTATACTGGGAGTGAATGGGAAGGGAATTGATACATTGGGATTGTGTACAATGGGAGCGAATGGGATGGGGATTGATCCATTGGGATTGTGTAGAATGGGAGTGAATGGGAATGGGATTGATCCATTGGGATTGCGTAGAATGGGAGTGAATGGGAATTGGATTGATCCATTGGGATTGTGTAGAATGGGAGTGAATGGGAATCGGATTGATCCATTGGGATTGATCCATTGGGATTGTGTAGAATGGGAGTGAATGGGAAGGGGTTTGACCATTGGGATTGTGTAGAATGGGAGTGAATGGGAAGGGGTTTGATCCATTTAGATTGTGTTGAATGGGAGTGAATGGAAAGGGGTTTCATCCATTGGGATTGTGTAGAATGGGAGTAAATGGGAAGGGGATTGATCCATTGGGATTGTGTAGAATGGGAGTGAATGGGAAGGGGTTTGATCCATTGGGATTGTGTACAATGGGAGTGAATGGTAAGGGGATTGATCCATTAGGATTGTGTTGAATGGGAGTAAATGGGAAGGGGATCGATCCATTGGGATTGGGTATAATTTGAGTGAATGGGAAGGGAATTGATGCATTGGGATTGTGTACAATGGGAGCGAATGGGATGGGGATTGATCCATTGGGATTGTGTAGAATGGGAGTGAATGGGAATGGGATTGATCCATTGGGATTGTGTAGAATGGGAGTGAATGGGAATCGGATTGATCCATTGGGATTGATCCATTGGGATTGTGTAGAATGGGAGTGAATGGGAAGGTGTTTGATCCATTGGGATTGTGTACTATGGGAGTGAATGGGAAGGGGTTTGGTGCATTGGGATTGTGTTGAATGGGATTGAATGGGAAGGGGATCGATCCATTGGGATTGTGTATACTGGGAGTGAATGGGAAGGGAATTGATACATTGGGATTGTGTACAATGGGAGCGAATGGGATGGGGATTGATCCATTGGGATTGTGTAGAATGGGAGTGAATGGGAATGGGATTGATCCATTGGGATTGTGTAGAATGGGAGTGAATGGGAATCGGATTGATCCATTGGGATTGATCCATTGGGATTGTGTAGAATGGGAGTGAATGGGAAGGGGTTTGACCATTGGGATTGTGTAGAATGGGAGTGAATGGGAAGGGGTTTGATCCATTGGGATCGTGTAGAATGGGAGTGTATGGGAAGGGGATTGATCCATTTAGATTGTGTTGAATGGGAGTGAATGGGAAGGGGTTTCATCCATTGGGATTGTGTAGAATGGGAGTAAATGGGAAGGGGATTGATACATTGGGATTGTGTAGAATGGGAGTGAATGGGAACGGGTTTGATCCATTGGGATTGTGTACAATGGGAGTGAATGGGAAGGGGATTGATGCATTAGGATTGTGTTGAATGGGAGTGAATGGGAAGGGGATCGATCCATTGGGATTGGTTATACTGGGAGTGAATGGGAAGGGAATTGATACATTGGGATTGTGTACAATGGGAGCGAATGGGATGGGGATTGATCCATTGGGATTGTGTAGAATGGGAGTGAATGGGAATGAGATTGATCCATTGGGATTGTGTAGAATGGGAGTGAATGGGAATCGGATTGATCCATTGGGATTGATCCATTGGGATTGTGTAGAATGGGAGTGAATGGGAAGGTGTTTGATCCATTGGGATTGTGTACAATGGGAGTGAATGGGAAGGGGTTTGATCCATTGGGATTGTGTAGAATGGGAGTGAATGGGAAGGGGTTTGATCCATTGGGATTGTGTAGAATGGGAGTGAATGGGAAGGGGTTGATCCAATTGTGATTGTGTAGAATGGGAGTGAATGGGAAGGGGTTTGATCCATTAGGATTGTGTTGAATAGGAGTGAATGGGAAGGGGATTGATCCATTGGGATTGTGTTGAATGGGAGTGAATGGGAAGGGGTTTGATCCATTGGGATTGTGTAGAATGGGAGTGAATGGGAAGGGGATTGATCCTTTGGGATTGTGTAGAATGGGAGTGAATGGGAAAGGGATTGATCCATTGGGATTGTGTAGAATGGGAGTGAATGGGAAGGGGATTGATTCATTAGGATTGTCTAGAATGGGAGTAAATGGGAAGGGGTTTGATCCATTGGGATTGTGTAGAATGGGAGTGAATGGGAAGGGGTTTGATCCATTGGGATTGTGTAGAATGGGAGTGAATGGGAAGGGGATTGATCCATTTAGGTTGTGTTGAATGGGAGTGAATGGGAAGGGGTTTCATCCATTGGGATTGTGTAGAATGGGAGTAAATGGGGAGGGGATTGATCCATTGGGATTGTGTAGAATGGGAGTGAATGGGAAGGGGTTTGATCCATTGGGATTGTGCTGAATGGGAGTGAATGGGAAGGGGTTTGATCCATTGGGATTGTGTAGAATGGGAGTGAATGGGAAGGGGTTTGATCCATTGGGATTGTGTACAATGGGAGTGAATGGGAAGGGGATTGATCCATTAGGATTGTGTTGAATGTGAGTGAATGGGAAGGGGATCGATCCATTGGGATTGTGTATACTGGGAGTGAATGGGAAGGGAATTGATACATTGGGATTGTGTACAATGGGAGCGAATGGGATGAGGATTGATCCATTGGGATTGTGTAGAATGGGAGTGAATGGGAATGGGATTGATCCATTGGGATTGTGTAGAATGGGAGTGAATGGGAATCGGATTGATCCATTGGGATTGATCCATTGGGATTGTGTAGAATGGGAGTGAATGGGAAGGGGTTTGATCCATTGGGATTGTGTAGAATGGGAGTGAATGGGAAGGGGTTTGATCCATTGGGATTGTGTAGAATGGGAGTGAATGGGAAGGGGTTTGATCCATAGGGAATGTGTAGAATGGGAGGGAATGGGAAGGGGCTCGATCCATTGGGATTGTGTAGAATGGGAGTGAATGGGAAGGGGTTTGATCCATTGGGATTGTGTACAATGGGAGTGAATGGGAAGTGGTTTGATCCATTGGGATTGTGTAGAATGGGAGTGAATGGGAAGGGAATTGATCCATTGGGAATGTGTAGAATGGGAGTGAATGGGAAGGGGTTTGATCCATTGGGATTGTGTAGAATGGGAGTGAATGGGAAGGGGATTGATCCATAGGGATTGTGTAGAATGGGAGTGAATGGGAAGTGGTTTGATCCATTGGGATTGTGTAGAATGGGAGTGAATGGGAAGGGGATTGATCCATTGGGATTGATCCATTGGGATTGTGTAGAATGGGAGTGAATGGGAAGGTGTTTGATCCATTGGGATTGTGTACAATGGGAGTGAATGGGAAGGGGTTTGATCCATTGGGATTGTGTAGAATGGGAGTGAATGGGAAGGGGTTTGATCCATTGGGATTGTGTAGAATGGGAGTGAATGGGAAGGGGTTGATCCAATTGTGATTGTGTAGAATGGGAGTGAATGGGAAGGGGTTTGATCCATTAGGATTGTGTTGAATAGGAGTGAATGGGAAGGGGATTGATCCATTGGGATTGTGTTGAATGGGAGTGAATGGGAAGGGGTTTGATCCATTGGGATTGTGTAGAATGGGAGTGAATGGGAAGGGGATTGATCCTTTGGGATTGTGTAGAATGGGAGTGAATGGGAAAGGGATTGATCCATTGGGATTGTGTAGAATGGGAGTGAATGGGAAGGGGATTGATCCATTAGGATTGTCTAGAATGGGAGTAAATGGGAAGGGGTTTGATCCATTGGGATTTTGTACAATGGGAGTGAATGGGAAGGGGTTTGATCCATTGGGATTGTGTAGAATGGGAGTGAATGGGAAGGGGATTGATCCATTTAGGTTGTGTTGAATGGGAGTGAATGGGAAGGGGTTTCATCCATTGGGATTGTGTAGAATGGGAGTAAATGGGAAGGGGATTGATCCATTGGGATTGTGTAGAATGGGAGTGAATGGGAAGGGGTTTGATCCATTGGGATTGTGCTGAATGGGAGTGAATGGGAAGGGGTTTGATCCATTGGGATTGTGTAGAATGGGAGTGAATGGGAAGGGGTTTGATCCATTGGGATTGTGTACAATGGGAGTGAATGGGAAGGGGATTGATCCATTAGGATTGTGTTGAATGGGAGTGAATGGGAAGGGGATCGATCCATTGGGATTGTGTATACTGGGAGTGAATGGGAAGGGAATTGATACATTGGGATTGTGTGCAATGGGAGCGAATGGGATGAGGATTGATCCATTGGGATTGTGTAGAATGGGAGTGAATGGGAATGGGATTGATCCATTGGGATTGTGTAGAATGGGAGTGAATGGGAATCGGATTGATCCATTGGGATTGATCCATTGGGATTGTGTAGAATGGGAGTGAATGGGAAGGGGTTTGATCCATTGGGATTGTGTAGAATGGGAGTGAATGGGAAGGGGTTTGATCCATTGGGATTGTGTAGAATGGGAGTGAATGGGAAGGGGTTTGATCCATAGGGAATGTGTAGAATGGGAGTGAATGGGAAGGGGCTCGATCCATTGGGATTGTGTAGAATGGGAGTGAATGGGAAGGGGTTTGATCCATTGGGATTGTGTACAATGGGAGTGAATGGGAAGTGGTTTGATCCATTGGGATTGTGTAGAATGGGAGTGAATGGGAAGGGAATTGATCCATTGGGAATGTGTAGAATGGGAGTGAATGGGAAGGGGTTTGATCCATTGGGATTGTGTAGAATGGGAGTGAATGGGAAGGGGATTGATCCATAGGGATTGTGTAGAATGGGAGTGAATGGGAAGTGGTTTGATCCATTGGGATTGTGTAGAATGGGAGTGAATGGGAAGGGGATTGATCCATTGGGATTGTGTAGAATGGGAGTGAATGGGAAGGGGATCGATCCATTGGGATTGGGTATACTGGGAGTGAATGGGAAGGGAATTGATACATTGGGATTGTGTACAATGGGAGCGAATGGGATGGGGATTGATCCATTGGGATTGTGTAGAATGGGAGTGAATGGGAATGGGATTGATCCATTGGGATTGTGTAGAATGGGAGTGAATGGGAATTGGATTGATCCATTGGGATTGTGTAGAATGGGAGTCAATGGGAAGGTGTTTGATCCATTGGGATTGTGTACAATGGGAGTGAATGGGAAGGGGTTTGATCCATTGGGATTGTGTAGAATGGGAGTGAATGGGAAGGGGTTTGATCCATTGGGATTGTGTAGAATGGGAAGGGCTTGATCCAATTGTGATTGTGTAGAATGGGAGTGAATGGGAAGGGGTTTGATCCATTAGAATTGTGTTGAATAGGAGTGAATGGGAAGGGGATTGATCCATTGGGATTGTGTTGAATGGGAGTGAATGGGAAGGGGTTTGATCCATTGGGATTGTGTAGAATGGGAGTGAATGGGAAGGGGTTTGATCCATTGGGATTGTGTAGAATGGGAGTGAATGGGAAGGGGTTTGATCCATTGGGATTGTGTAGATTGGGAGAGAATGGGAAGGGTTTTATCCATTGGGATTGTGTAGAATGGGAGTGAATGGGAAGGGGATTGATCCTTTGGGATTGTGTAGAATGGGAGTGAATGGGAAAGGGTTTGATCCATTGGGATTGTGTAGAATGGGAGTGAATGGGAAGGGGATTGAACCATTAGGATTGTCTAGAATGGGAGTAAATGGGAAGGGGTTTGATCCATTGGGATTGTGTACAATGGGAGTGAATGGGAAGGGGTTTGATCCATTGGGATTGTGTAGAATGGGAGTGAATGGGAAGGGGATTGATCCATTTAGATTGTGTTGAATGGGAGTGAATGGGAAGGGGTTTCATCCATTGGGATTGTGTAGAATGGGAGTAAATGTGAAGGGGATTGATCCATTGGGATTGTGTAGAATGGGAGTGAATGGGAAGGGGTTTGATCCATTGGGATTGTGTTGAATGGGAGTGAATGGGAAGGGGTTTGATCCATTGGGATTGTGTAGAATGGGAGTGAATGGGAAGGGGTTTGATCCATTGGGATTGTGTACAATGGGAGTGAATGGGAAGGGGATTGATCCATTAGGATTGTGTTGAATGGGAGTGATTGGGAAGGGGATCGATCCATTGGGATTGTGTATACTGGGAGTGAATGGGAAGGGAATTGATACATTGGGATTGTGTACAATGGGAGCGAATGGGATGGGGATTGATCCATTGGGATTGTGTAGAATGGGAGTGAATGGGAATGGGATTGATCCATTGTGATTGTGTAGAATGGGAGTGAATGGGAATCGGATTGATCCATTGGGATTGATCCATTGGGATTGTGTAGAATGGGAGTGAATGGGAAGGGGTTTGATCCATTGGGATTGTGTAGAATGGGAGTGAATGGGAAGGGGTTTGATCCATTGGGATTGTGTAGAATGGGAGTGAATGGGAAGGGGATTGATCCATTGGGATTGTGTAGAATGGGAGTGAATGGGAAGGGGTTTGATCCATTAGGATTGTGTAGAATGGGAGTGAATGGGAAGGGGTTTGATCCATTGGGATTGTGTAGAATGGGAGTGAATGGGAAGGGGATTGATCCACTGGGATTGTGTAGAATGGGAATGAATGGGAAGGGGATTGATCCATTGGGATTGTGTAGAATTGGAATGAATGGGAAGGGTATTGATCCCATTCACTCCCATTCTACACAATCCCAATGGATCAAACCCCTTCCCATTCACTCCCATTCTACACAATCGCAATGGAAGGGGATGCATCCATTGGGATTGTGTAGAATGGGAGTGAATGGGAAGGGGTTTGATCCATTGGGATTGTGTACAATGGGAGTGAATGGGAAGGGGATTGATTCATTAGGATTGTGTTGAATGGGAGTGATTGGGAAGGGGATCGATCCATTGGGATTGTGTATACTGGGAGTGAATGGGAAGGGAATTGATACATTGGGATTGTGTACAATGGGAGCGAATGGGATGGGGATTGATCCATTGGGATTGTGTAGAATGGGAGTGAATGGGAATGGGATTGATCCATTGTGATTGTGTAGAATGGGAGTGAATGGGAATCGGATTGATCCATTGGGATTGATCCATTGGGATTGTGTAGAATGGGAGTGAATGGGAAGGGGTTTGATCCATTGGGATTGTGTAGAATGGGAGTGAATGGGAAGGGGTTTGATCCATTGGGATTGTGTAGAATGGGAGTGAATGGGAAGGGGATTGATCCATTGGGATTGTGTAGAATGGGAGTGAATGGGAAGGGGTTTGATCCATTAGGATTGTGTAGAATGGGAGTGAATGGGAAGGGGTTTGATCCATTGGGATTGTGTAGAATGGGAGTGAATGGGAAGGGGATTGATCCACTGGGATTGTGTAGAATGGGAATGAATGGGAAGGGGATTGATCCATTGGGATTGTGTAGAATTGGAATGAATGGGAAGGGTATTGATCCCATTCACTCCCATTCTACACAATCCCAATGGATCAAACCCCTTCCCATTCACTCCCATTCTACACAATCGCAATGGAAGGGGATGCATCCATTGGGATTGTGTAGAATGGGAGTGAATGGGAAGGGGTTTGATCCATTGGGATTGTGTACAATGGGAGTGAATGGGAAGGGGATTGATCCATTAGTATTGTGTATACTGGGAGTGAATGGGAAGGGAATTGATACATTGGGATTGTGTGCAATGGGAGTAAATGGGATGGGGATTGATCCATTGGGATTGTGTAGAATGGGAGTGTATTTGAATGGGATTGATCCATTGGGATTGTGTAGAATGGGAGTGAATGGGAATGGGATTGATCCGTTCGGATTGATCCATTGGGATTGTGTAGCATGGGAGTGAATGGGAAGGGGTTTGATCTATTGGGATTGTGTAGAATGGGAGTGAATGGGAAGGGGTTTGATCCATTGGGATTGTGTAGAATGGGAGAGAATGGGAAGGGGATTGATCCATTGGGATTGCGTAGAATGTGAGTGAACGCTAAGGGGATTTATCCATTGGGATTGTGTAGAATGGGAGTGAATGCAAAGGGGATTGACCCATTGAGATTGTGTAGAATGGGAGTGAATGGGAAGGGGATCGATCCATTGGGATTGTGTAGAATGGGAGTGAATGGGAAGGGGTTTGATCCATTGGGATTGTGTAGAATGGGAGTGAATGGGAAGGGGATTGATCCTTTGGGATTGTGTAGAATGGGAGTGAATGGGAAAGGGATTGATCCATTGGGATTGTGTAGAATGGGAGTGAATGGGAAGGGGATTGATCCATTAGGATTGTCTAGAATGGGAGCAAATGGGAAGGGGTTTGATCCATTGGGATTGTGTACAATGGGAATGAATGGGAAGGGGTTTGATCCATTGGGATTGTGTAGAATGGGAGTGAATGGGAAGGGGATTGATCCATTTAGGTTGTGTTGAATGGGAGTGAATGGGAAGGGGTTTCATCCATTGGGATTGTGTAGAATGGGAGTAAATGGGAAGGGGATTGATCCATTGGGATTGTGTAGAATGGGAGTGAATGGGAAGGGGTTTGATCCATTGGGATTGTGCTGAATGGGAGTGAATGGGAAGGGGTTTGATCAATTGGGATTGTGTAGAATGGGAGTGAATGGGAAGGGGTTTGATCCATTGGGATTGTGTACAATGGGAGTGAATGGGAAGGGGATTGATCCATTAGGATTGTGTTGAATGGGAGTGAATGGGAAGGGGATCGATCCATTGTGATTGTGTATACTGGGAGTGAATGGGAAGGGAATTGATACATTGGGATTGTGTACAATGGGAGCGAATGGGATGAGGATTGATCCATTGGGATTGTGTAGAATGGGAGTGAATGGGAATGGGATTGATCCATTGGGATTGTGTAGAATGGGAGTGAATGGGAATCGGATTGATCCATTGGGATTGATCCATTGGGATTGTGTAGAATGGGAGTGAATGGGAAGGGGTTTGATCCATTGGGATTGTGTAGAATGGGAGTGAATGGGAAGGGGTTTGATCCATTGGGATTGTGTAGAATGGGAGTGAATGGGAAGGGGTTTTATCCATAGGGAATGTGTAGAATGGGAGTGAATGGGAAGGGGCTCGATCCATTGGGATTGTGTAGAATGGGAGTGAATGGGAAGGGGTTTGATCCATTGGGATTGTGTACAATGGGAGTGAATGGGAAGTGGTTTGATCCAATGGGATTGTGTAGAATGGGAGTGAATGGGAAGGGAATTGATCCATTGGGAATGTGTAGAATGGGAGTGAATGGGAAGGGGTTTGATCCATTGGGATTGTGTAGAATGGGAGTGAATGGGAAGGGGATTGATCCATAGGGATTGTGTAGAATGGGAGTGAATGGGAAGTGGTTTGATCCATTGGGATTGTGTAGAATGGGAGTGAATGGGAAGGGGATTGATCCATTGGGATTGTGTAGAATGGGAGTGAATGGGAAGGGGATCGATCCATTGGGATTGGGTATACTGGGAGTGAATGGGAAGAGAATTGATACATTGGGATTGTGTACAATGGGAGCGAATGGGATGGGGATTGATCCATTGGGATTGTGTAGAATGGGAGTGAATGGGAATGGGATTGATCCATTGGGATTGTGTAGAATGGGAGTGAATGGGAATTGGATTGATCCATTGGGATTGTGTAGAATGGGAGTCAATGGGAAGGTGTTTGATCCATTGGGATTGTGTACAATGGGAGTGAATGGGAAGGGGTTTGATCCATTGGGATTGTGTAGAATGGGAGTGAATGGGAAGGGGTTTGATCCATTGGGATTGTGTAGAATGGGAAGGGCTTGATCCAATTGTGATTGTGTAGAATGGGAGTGAATGGGAAGGGGTTTGATCCATTAGAATTGTGTTGAATAGGAGTGAATGGGAAGGGGATTGATCCATTGGGATTGTGTTGAATGGGAGTGAATGGGAAGGGGTTTGATCCATTGGGATTGTGTAGAATGGGAGTGAATGGGAAGGGGTTTGATCCATTGGGATTGTGTAGAATGGGAGTGAATGGGAAAGGGTTTGATCCATTGGGATTGTGTAGAATGGGAGAGAATGGGAAGGGTTTTATCCATTGGGATTGTGTAGAATGGGAGTGAATGGGAAGGGGATTGATCCTTTGGGATTGTGTAGAATGGGAGTGAATGGGAAAGGGTTTGATCCATTGGGATTGTGTAGAATGGGAGTGAATGGGAAGGGGATTGAACCATTAGGATTGTCTAGAATGGGAGTAAATGGGAAGGGGTTTGATCCATTGGGATTGTGTACAATGGGAGTGAATGGGAAGGGGTTTGATCCATTGGGATTGTGTAGAATGGGAGTGAATGGGAAGGGGATTGATCCATTTAGATTGTGTTGAATGGGAGTGAATGGGAAGGGGTTTCATCCATTGGGATTGTGTAGAATGGGAGTAAATGTGAAGGGGATTGATCCATTGGGATTGTGTAGAATGGGAGTGAATGGGAAGGGGTTTGATCCATTGGGATTGTGTTGAATGGGAGTGAATGGGAAGGGGTTTGATCCATTGGGATTGTGTAGAATGGGAGTGAATGGGAAGGGGTTTGATCCATTGGGATTGTGTACAATGGGAGTGAATGGGAAGGGGATTGATCCATTAGGATTGTGTTGAATGGGAGTGATTGGGAAGGGGATCGATCCATTGGGATTGTGTATACTGGGAGTGAATGGGAAGGGAATTGATACATTGGGATTGTGTACAATGGGAGCGAATGGGATGGGGATTGATCCATTGGGATTGTGTAGAATGGGAGTGAATGGGAATGGGATTGATCCATTGTGATTGTGTAGAATGGGAGTGAATGGGAATCGGATTGATCCATTGGGATTGTGTAGAATGGGAGTGAATGGGAAGGGGTTTGATCCATTGGGATTGTGTAGAATGGGAGTGAATGGGAAGGGGTTTGATCCATTGAGATTGTGTAGAATGGGAGTGAATGGGAAGGGGATTGATCCATTGGGATTGTGTAGAATGGGAGTGAATGGGAAGGGGTTTGATCCATTAGGATTGTGTAGAATGGGAGTGAATGGGAAGGGGTTTGATCCATTGGCATTGTGTAGAATGGGAGTGAATGGGAAGGGGATTGATCCACTGGGATTGTGTAGAATGGGAATGAATGGGAAGGGGATTGATCCATTGGGATTGTGTAGAATTGGAATGAATGGGAAGGGTATTGATCCCATTCACTCCCATTCTACACAATCCCAATGGATCAAACCCCTTCCCATTCACTCCCATTCTACACAATCGCAATGGAAGGGGATGCATCCATTGGGATTGTGTAGAATGGGAGTGAATGGGAAGGGGTTTGATCCATTGGGATTGTGTACAATGGGAGTGAATGGGAAGGGGATTGATCCATTAGGATTGTGTTGAATGGGAGTGATTGGGAAGGGGATCGATCCATTGGGATTGTGTATACTGGGAGTGAATGGGAAGGGAATTGATACATTGGGATTGTGTACAATGGGAGCGAATGGGATGGGGATTGATCCATTGGGATTGTGTAGAATGGGAGTGAATGGGAATGGGATTGATCCATTGTGATTGTGTAGAATGGGAGTGAATGGGAATCGGATTGATCCATTGGGATTGATCCATTGGGATTGTGTAGAATGGGAGTGAATGGGAAGGGGTTTGATCCATTGGGATTGTGTAGAATGGGAGTGAATGGGAAGGGGTTTGATCCATTGGGATTGTGTAGAATGGGAGTGAATGGGAAGGGGATTGATCCATTGGGATTGTGTAGAATGGGAGTGAATGGGAAGGGGTTTGATCCATTAGGATTGTGTAGAATGGGAGTGAATGGGAAGGGGTTTGATCCATTGGGATTGTGTAGAATGGGAGTGAATGGGAAGGGGATTGATCCACTGGGATTGTGTAGAATGGGAATGAATGGGAAGGGGATTGATCCATTGGGATTGTGTAGAATTGGAATGAATGGGAAGGGTATTGATTCCATTCACTCCCATTCTACACAATCCCAATGGATCAAACCCCTTCCCATTCACTCCCATTCTACACAATCGCAATGGAAGGGGATGCATCCATTGGGATTGTGTAGAATGGGAGTGAATGGGAAGGGGTTTGATCCATTGGGATTGTGTACAATTGGAGTGAATGGGAAGGGGATTGATCCATTAGGATTGTGTATACTGGGAGTGAATGGGAAGGGAATTGCTACATTGGGATTGTGTGCAATGGGAGTAAATGGGATGGGGATTGATCCATTGGGATTGTGTAGAATGGGAGTGTATTTGAATGGGATTGATCCATTGGGATTGTGTAGAATGGGAGTGAATGGGAATGGGATTGATCCGTTCGGATTGATCCATTGGGATTGTGTAGCATGGGAGTGAATGGGAAGGGGTTTGATCTATTGGGATTGTGTAGAATGGGAGTGAATGGGAAGGGGTTTGATCCATTGGGATTGTGTAGAATGGGAGAGAATGGGAAGGGGATTGATCCATTTAGGTTGTGTTGAATGGGAGTGAATGGGAAGGGGTTTCATCCATTGGGATTGTGTAGAATGGGAGTAAATGGGAAGGGGATTGATCCATTGGGATTGTGTAGAATGGGAGTGAATGGGAAGGGGTTTGATCCATTGGGATTGTGCTGAATGGGAGTGAATGGGAAGGGGTTTGATCAATTGGGATTGTGTAGAATGGGAGTGAATGGGAAGGGGTTTGATCCATTGGGATTGTGTACAATGGGAGTGAATGGGAAGGGGATTGATCCATTAGGATTGTGTTGAATGGGAGTGAATGGGAAGGGGATCGATCCATTGTGATTGTGTATACTGGGAGTGAATGGGAAGGGAATTGATACATTGGGATTGTGTACAATGGGAGCGAATGGGATGAGGATTGATCCATTGGGATTGTGTAGAATGGGAGTGAATGGGAATGGGATTGATCCATTGGGATTGTGTAGAATGGGAGTGAATGGGAATCGGATTGATCCATTGGGATTGATCCATTGGGATTGTGTAGAATGGGAGTGAATGGGAAGGGGTTTGATCCATTGGGATTGTGTAGAATGGGAGTGAATGGGAAGGGGTTTGATCCATTGGGATTGTGTAGAATGGGAGTGAATGGGAAGGGGTTTTATCCATAGGGAATGTGTAGAATGGGAGTGAATGGGAAGGGGCTCGATCCATTGGGATTGTGTAGAATGGGAGTGAATGGGAAGGGGTTTGATCCATTGGGATTGTGTACAATGGGAGTGAATGGGAAGTGGTTTGATCCAATGGGATTGTGTAGAATGGGAGTGAATGGGAAGGGAATTGATCCATTGGGAATGTGTAGAATGGGAGTGAATGGGAAGGGGTTTGATCCATTGGGATTGTGTAGAATGGGAGTGAATGGGAAGGGGATTGATCCATAGGGATTGTGTAGAATGGGAGTGAATGGGAAGTGGTTTGATCCATTGGGATTGTGTAGAATGGGAGTGAATGGGAAGGGGATTGATCCATTGGGATTGTGTAGAATGGGAGTGAATGGGAAGGGGATCGATCCATTGGGATTGGGTATACTGGGAGTGAATGGGAAGAGAATTGATACATTGGGATTGTGTACAATGGGAGCGAATGGGATGGGGATTGATCCATTGGGATTGTGTAGAATGGGAGTGAATGGGAATGGGATTGATCCATTGGGATTGTGTAGAATGGGAGTGAATGGGAATTGGATTGATCCATTGGGATTGTGTAGAATGGGAGTCAATGGGAAGGTGTTTGATCCATTGGGATTGTGTACAATGGGAGTGAATGGGAAGGGGTTTGATCCATTGGGATTGTGTAGAATGGGAGTGAATGGGAAGGGGTTTGATCCATTGGGATTGTGTAGAATGGGAAGGGCTTGATCCAATTGTGATTGTGTAGAATGGGAGTGAATGGGAAGGGGTTTGATCCATTAGAATTGTGTTGAATAGGAGTGAATGGGAAGGGGATTGATCCATTGGGATTGTGTTGAATGGGAGTGAATGGGAAGGGGTTTGATCCATTGGGATTGTGTAGAATGGGAGTGAATGGGAAGGGGTTTGATCCATTGGGATTGTGTAGAATGGGAGTGAATGGGAAAGGGTTTGATCCATTGGGATTGTGTAGAATGGGAGAGAATGGGAAGGGTTTTATCCATTGGGATTGTGTAGAATGGGAGTGAATGGGAAGGGGATTGATCCTTTGGGATTGTGTAGAATGGGAGTGAATGGGAAAGGGTTTGATCCATTGGGATTGTGTAGAATGGGAGTGAATGGGAAGGGGATTGAACCATTAGGATTGTCTAGAATGGGAGTAAATGGGAAGGGGTTTGATCCATTGGGATTGTGTACAATGGGAGTGAATGGGAAGGGGTTTGATCCATTGGGATTGTGTAGAATGGGAGTGAATGGGAAGGGGATTGATCCATTTAGATTGTGTTGAATGGGAGTGAATGGGAAGGGGTTTCATCCATTGGGATTGTGTAGAATGGGAGTAAATGTGAAGGGGATTGATCCATTGGGATTGTGTAGAATGGGAGTGAATGGGAAGGGGTTTGATCCATTGGGATTGTGTTGAATGGGAGTGAATGGGAAGGGGTTTGATCCATTGGGATTGTGTAGAATGGGAGTGAATGGGAAGGGGTTTGATCCATTGGGATTGTGTACAATGGGAGTGAATGGGAAGGGGATTGATCCATTAGGATTGTGTTGAATGGGAGTGATTGGGAAGGGGATCGATCCATTGGGATTGTGTATACTGGGAGTGAATGGGAAGGGAATTGATACATTGGGATTGTGTACAATGGGAGCGAATGGGATGGGGATTGATCCATTGGGATTGTGTAGAATGGGAGTGAATGGGAATGGGATTGATCCATTGTGATTGTGTAGAATGGGAGTGAATGGGAATCGGATTGATCCATTGGGATTGTGTAGAATGGGAGTGAATGGGAAGGGGTTTGATCCATTGGGATTGTGTAGAATGGGAGTGAATGGGAAGGGGTTTGATCCATTGAGATTGTGTAGAATGGGAGTGAATGGGAAGGGGATTGATCCATTGGGATTGTGTAGAATGGGAGTGAATGGGAAGGGGTTTGATCCATTAGGATTGTGTAGAATGGGAGTGAATGGGAAGGGGTTTGATCCATTGGCATTGTGTAGAATGGGAGTGAATGGGAAGGGGATTGATCCACTGGGATTGTGTAGAATGGGAATGAATGGGAAGGGGATTGATCCATTGGGATTGTGTAGAATTGGAATGAATGGGAAGGGTATTGATCCCATTCACTCCCATTCTACACAATCCCAATGGATCAAACCCCTTCCCATTCACTCCCATTCTACACAATCGCAATGGAAGGGGATGCATCCATTGGGATTGTGTAGAATGGGAGTGAATGGGAAGGGGTTTGATCCATTGGGATTGTGTACAATGGGAGTGAATGGGAAGGGGATTGATCCATTAGGATTGTGTTGAATGGGAGTGATTGGGAAGGGGATCGATCCATTGGGATTGTGTATACTGGGAGTGAATGGGAAGGGAATTGATACATTGGGATTGTGTACAATGGGAGCGAATGGGATGGGGATTGATCCATTGGGATTGTGTAGAATGGGAGTGAATGGGAATGGGATTGATCCATTGTGATTGTGTAGAATGGGAGTGAATGGGAATCGGATTGATCCATTGGGATTGATCCATTGGGATTGTGTAGAATGGGAGTGAATGGGAAGGGGTTTGATCCATTGGGATTGTGTAGAATGGGAGTGAATGGGAAGGGGTTTGATCCATTGGGATTGTGTAGAATGGGAGTGAATGGGAAGGGGATTGATCCATTGGGATTGTGTAGAATGGGAGTGAATGGGAAGGGGTTTGATCCATTAGGATTGTGTAGAATGGGAGTGAATGGGAAGGGGTTTGATCCATTGGGATTGTGTAGAATGGGAGTGAATGGGAAGGGGATTGATCCACTGGGATTGTGTAGAATGGGAATGAATGGGAAGGGGATTGATCCATTGGGATTGTGTAGAATTGGAATGAATGGGAAGGGTATTGATTCCATTCACTCCCATTCTACACAATCCCAATGGATCAAACCCCTTCCCATTCACTCCCATTCTACACAATCGCAATGGAAGGGGATGCATCCATTGGGATTGTGTAGAATGGGAGTGAATGGGAAGGGGTTTGATCCATTGGGATTGTGTACAATTGGAGTGAATGGGAAGGGGATTGATCCATTAGGATTGTGTATACTGGGAGTGAATGGGAAGGGAATTGCTACATTGGGATTGTGTGCAATGGGAGTAAATGGGATGGGGATTGATCCATTGGGATTGTGTAGAATGGGAGTGTATTTGAATGGGATTGATCCATTGGGATTGTGTAGAATGGGAGTGAATGGGAATGGGATTGATCCGTTCGGATTGATCCATTGGGATTGTGTAGCATGGGAGTGAATGGGAAGGGGTTTGATCTATTGGGATTGTGTAGAATGGGAGTGAATGGGAAGGGGTTTGATCCATTGGGATTGTGTAGAATGGGAGAGAATGGGAAGGGGATTGATCCATTGGGATTGCGTAGAATGTGAGTGAACGCTAAGGGGATTGATCCATTGGGATTGTGTAGAATGGGAGTGAATGCAAA
This sequence comes from Scyliorhinus torazame, assembly GCF_047496885.1. NCBI lineage: Eukaryota > Metazoa > Chordata > Chondrichthyes > Carcharhiniformes > Scyliorhinidae > Scyliorhinus > Scyliorhinus torazame. The sequence continues at coordinate 17,043,420 of NC_092710.1, read as the reverse complement.
GGGGATTGACCCATTGAGATTGTGTAGAATGGGAGTGAATGGGAAGGGGATCGATCCATTGGGATTGGGTATACTGGGAGTGAATGGGAAGGGAATTGATACATTGGGATTGTGTACAATGGGAGCGAATGGGATGGGGATTGATCCATTGGGATTGTGTAGAATGGGAGTGAATGGGAATTGGATTGATAAATTGGGATTGTGTAGAATGGGAGTGAATGGGAATCGGATTGATCCATTGGGATTGATCCATTGGGATTGTGTAGAATGGGAGTGAATGGGAAGGTGTTTGATCCATTGGGATTGTGTACAATGGGAGTGAATGGGAAGGGGTTTGATCCATTGGGATTGTGTAGAATCGGAGTGAATGGGAAGGGGTTTGATTCTTTGGGATTGTGTTGAATAGGAGTGAATGGGAAGGGGATTTATCCATTGGGATTGTGTTGAATGGGAGTGAATGGGAAGGGGTTTGATCCATTGGGATTGTGTAGAATGGGAGTGAATGGGAAGGGGTTTGATCCATTGGGATTGTGTACAATGGGAGTGAATGGTAAGGGGTTTGATCCATTGGGATTGTTTAGAATGGGAGTGAATGTGAAGGGGATTGATCCATTGGGATTGTGTAGAATGGGAGTGAATGGGAAGGGGTTTGATCCATTGGGATTGTGTTGAATGGGAGTGAATGGGAAGGGGTTTGATCCATTGGGATTGTGTAGAATGGGAGTGAATGGGAAGGGGATTGATCCATTAGGATTGTGTTGAATGGGAGTGAATGGGAAGGGGATCGATCCATTGGGATTGTGTATACTGGGAGTGAATGGGAAGGGGTTTGATCCATTGGGATTGTGTAGAATGGGAGTGAATGGGAAGGGGTTTGATCCATTGGGATTGTGTTGAATAGGAGTGAATGGGAAGGGGATTGATCCATTGGGATTGTGTTGAATGGGTGTGAATGGGAAGGGGTTTGATCCATTGGGATTGTGTAGAATGGGAGTGAATGGGAAGGGGTTTGATCCATTGGGATTGTGTAGAATGGGAGTGAATGGGAAGGGGTTTGATCCATTGGGATTGTGTAGAATGGGAGAGAATGGAAAGGGGTTTTATCCATTGGGATTGTGTAGAATGGGAGTGAATGGGAAAGGGATTGATCCTTTGGGATTGTGTAGAATGGGAGTGAATGGGAAAGGGTTTGATCCATTGGGATTGTGTAGAATGGGAGTGAATGGAAGGGGATTGATCCATTAGGATTGTCTAGAATGGGAGTAAATGGGAAGGGGTTTGATCCATTGGGATTGTGTACAATGGGAGTGAATGGGAAGGGGTTTGATTCTTTGGGATTGTTTAGAATGGGAGTGAATGTGAAGGGGATTGATCCATTGGGATTGTGTAGAATGGGAGTGAATGGGAAGGGGTTTGATCCATTGGGATTGTGTTGAATGGGAGTGAATGGGAAGGGGTTTGATCCATTGGGATTGTGTAGAATGGGAGTGAATGGGAAGGGGTTTGATCCATTGGGATTGTGTACAATGGGAGTGAATGGGAAGGGGATTGATCCATTAGGATTGTGTTGAATGGGAGTGAATGGGAAGGGGATCGATCCATTGGGATTGTGTATACTGGGAGTGAATGGGAAGGGAATTGATACATTGGGATTCTGTACAATGGGAGCGAATGGGATGGGGATTGATCCATTGGGATTGTGTAGAATGGGAGTGAATGGGAATGGGATTGATCCATTGGGATTGCGTAGAATGGGAGTGAATGGGAATTGGATTGATCCATTGGGATTGATCCATTGGGATTGTGTAGAATGGGAATGAATGGGAAGGGGTTTGATCCATTGGGATTGTGTAGAATGGGAGTGAATGGGAAGGGTTTTGATCCATTGGGATTGTGTAGAATGGGAGTGAATGGGAAGGGGATTGATCCATTTAGATTGTGTTGAATGGGAGTGAATGGGAAGGGGTTTCATCCATTGGGATTGTGTAGAATGGGAGTAAATGGGAAGGGGATTGATCCATTGGGATTGTGTAGAATGGGAGTGAATGGGAAGGGGTTTGATCCATTGGGATTGTGTACAATGGGAGTGAATGGTAAGGGGATTGATCCATTAGGATTGTGTTGAATGGGAGTAAATGGGAAGGGGATCGATCCATTGGGATTGGGTATACTGGGAGTGAATGGGAAGGGAATTGATGCATTGGGATTGTGTACAATGGGAGCGAATGGGATGGGGATTGATCCATTGGGATTGTGTAGAATGGGAGTGAATGTGAATGGATTGATCCAGTGGGATTGTGTAGAATGGGAGTGAATGGGAATCGGATTGATCCATTGGGATTGATCCATTGGGATTGTGTAGAATGGGAGTGAATGGGAAGGTGTTTGATCCATTGGGATTGTGTACTATGGGAGTGAATGGGAAGGGGTTTGATGCATTGGGATTGTGTTGAATGGGAGTGAATGGGAAGGGGATCGATCCATTGGGATTGTGTATTCTGGGAGTGAATGGGAAGGGAATTGATACATTGGGATTGTGTACAATGGGAGCGAATGGGATGGGGATTGATCCATTGGGATTGTGTAGAATGGGAGTGAATGGGAATGGGATTGATCCATTGGGATTGTGTAGAATGGGAGTGAATGGGAATCGGATTGATCCATTGGGATTGATCCATTGGGATTGTGTAGAATGGGAGTGAATGGGAAGGGGTTTGACCATTGGGATTGTGTAGAATGGGAGTGAATGGGAAGGGGTTTGATCCATTGGGATCGTGTAGAATGGGAGTGAATGGGAAGGGGATTGATCCATTTAGATTGTGTTGAATGGGAGTGAATGGGAAGGGGATTCATCCATTGGGATTGTGTAGAATGGGAGTAAATGGGAAGGGGATTGATACATTGGGATTGTGTAGAATGGGAGTGAATGGGAAGGGGTTTGATCCATTGGGATTGTGTACAATGGGAGTGAATGGGAAGGGATTGATGCATTAGGATTGTGTTGAATGGGAGTGAATGGGAAGGGGATCGATCCATTGGGATTGGTTATACTGGGAGTGAATGGGAAGGGAATTGATACATTGGGATTGTGTACAATGGGAGCGAATGGGATGGGGATTGATCCATTGGGATTGTGTAGAATGGGAGTGAATGGGAATGAGATTGATCCATTGGGATTGTGTAGAATGGGAGTGAATGGGAATCGGATTGATCCATTGGGATTGATCCATTGGGATTGTGTAGAATGGGAGTGAATGGGAAGGTGTTTGATCCATTGGGATTGTGTACAATGGGAGTGAATGGGAAGGGGTTTGATCCATTGGGATTGTGTAGAATGGGAGTGAATGGGAAGGGGTTTGATCCATTGGGATTGTGTAGAATGGGAGTGAATGGGAAGGGGTTGATCCAATTGTGATTGTGTAGAATGGGAGTGAATGGGAAGGGGATCGCTCCATTGGGATTGTGTATACTGGGAGTGAATGGGAAGGGGTTTGATCCATTGGGATTGTGTAGAATGGGAGTGAATGGGAAGGGGTTTGATCCATTGGGATTGTGTTGAATAGGAGTGAATGGGAAGGGGATTGATCCATTGGGATTGTGTTGAATGGCTGTGAATGGGAAGGGGTTTGATCCATTGGGATTGTGTAGAATGGGAGTGAATGGGAAGGGGTTTGATCCATTGGGATTGTGTAGAATGGGAGTGAATGGGAAGGGGTTTGATCCATTGGGATTGTGTAGAATGGGAGAGAATGGAAAGGGGTTTTATCCATTGGGATTGTGTAGAATGGGAGTGAATGGGAAAGGGATTGATCCTTTGGGATTGTGTAGAATGGGAGTGAATGGGAAAGGGTTTGATCCATTGGGATTGTGTAGAATGGGAGTGAATGGAAGGGGATTGATCCATTAGGATTGTCTAGAATGGGAGTAAATGGGAAGGGGTTTGATCCATTGGGATTGTGTACAATGGGAGTGAATGGGAAGGGGTTTGATCCATTGGGATTGTTTAGAATGGGAGTGAATGTGAAGGGGATTGATCCATTGGGATTGTGTAGAATGGGATTGAATGGGAAGGGGTTTGATCCATTGGGATTGTGTTGAATGGGAGTGAATGGGAAGGGGTTTGATCCATTGGGATTGTGTAGAATGGGAGTGAATGGGAAGGGGTTTGATCCATTGGGATTGTGTACAATGGGAGTGAATGGGAAGGGGATTGATCCATTAGGATTGTGTTGAATGGGAGTGAATGGGAAGGGGATCGATCCATTGGGATTGTGTATACTGGGAGTGAATGGGAAGGGAATTGATACATTGGGATTGTGTACAATGGGAGCGAATGGGATGGGGATTGATCCATTGGGATTGTGTAGAATGGGAGTGAATGGGAATGGGATTGATCCATTGGGATTGCGTAGAATGGGAGTGAATGGGAATTTGATTGATCCATTGGGATTGATCCATTGGGATTGTGTAGAATGGGAGTGAATGGGAAGGGGTTTGATCCATTGGGATTGTGTAGAATGGGAGTGAATGGGAAGGGGATTGATCCATTTAGATTGTGTTGAATGGGAGTGAATGGGAAGGGGTTTCATCCATTGGGATTGTGTAGAATGGGAGTAAATGGGAAGGGGATTGATCCATTGGGATTGTGTAGAATGGGAGTGAATGGGAAGGGGTTTGATCCATTGGGATTGTGTACAATGGGAGTGAATGGTAAGGGGATTGATCCATTAGGATTGTGTTGAATGGGAGTAAATGGGAAGGGGATCGATCCATTGGGATTGGGTATACTGGGAGTGAATGGGAAGGGAATTGATGCATTGGGATTATGTACAATGGGAGCGAATGGGATGGGGATTGATCCATTGGGATTGTGTAGAATGGGAGTGAATGGGAATGGGATTGATCCATTGGGATTGTGTAGAATGGGAGTGAATGGGAATCGGATTGATCCATTGGGATTGATCCATTGGGATTGTGTAGAATGGGAGTGAATGGGAAGGTGTTTGATCCATTGGGATTGTGTACTATGGGAGTGAATGGGAAGGGGTTTGATGCATTGGGATTGTGTTGAATGGGAGTGAATGGGAAGGGGATCGATCCATTGGGATCGTGTATTCTGGGAGTGAATGGGAAGGGAATTGATACATTGGGATTGTGTACAATGGGAGCGAATGGGATGGGGATTGATCCATTGGGATTGTGTAGAATGGGAGTGAATGGGAATGGGATTGATCCATTGGGATTGTGTAGAATGGGAGTGAATGGGAATCGGATTGATCCATTGGGATTGATCCATTGGGATTGTGTAGAATGGGAGTGAATGGGAAGGGGTTTGACCATTGGGATTGTGTAGAATGGGAGTGAATGGGAAGGGGTTTGATCCATTGGGATCGTGTAGAATGGGAGTGAATGGGAAGGGGATTGATCCATTTAGATTGTGTTGAATGGGAGTGAATGGGAAGGGGATTCATCCATTGGGATTGTGTAGAATGGGAGTAAATGGGAAGGGGATTGATACATTGGGATTGTGTAGAATGGGAGTGAATGGGAAGGGGATTGATCCATTGGGATTGTGTACAATGGGAGCGAATGGGATGGGGATTGATCCATTGGGATTGTGTAGAATGGGAGTGAATGGGAATGAGATTGATCCATTGGGATTGTGTAGAATGGGAGTGAATGGGAATCGGATTGATCCATTGGGATTGATCCATTGGGATTGTGTAGAATGGGAGTGAATGGGAAGGTGTTTGATCCATTGGGATTGTGTACAATGGGAGTGAATGGGAAGGGGTTTGATCCATTGGGATTGTGTAGAAAGGGAGTGAATGGGAAGGGGTTTGATCCATTGGGATTGTGTAGAATGGGAGTGAATGGGAAGGGGTTGATCCAATTGTGATTGTGTAGAATGGGAGTGAATGGGAAGGGGTTTGATCCATTAGGATTGTGTTGAATAGGAGTGAATGGGAAGGGGATTGATCCATTGGGATTGTGTTGAATGGGAGTGAATGGGAAGGGGTTTGATCCATTGGGATTGTGTAGAATGGGAGTGAATGGGAAGGGGTTTGATCCATTGGGATTGTGTAGAATGGGAGTGAATGGGAAGGGGTTTGATCCATTGGGATTGTGTCGAATGGGAGAGAATGGGAAGGGGTTTGATCCATTGGGATTGTGTAGAATGGGAGTGAATGGGAAGGGGATTGATCCTTTGGGATTGTGTAGAATGGGAGTGAATGGGAAAGGGATTGATCCATTGGGATTGTGTAGAATGGGAGTGAATGGGAAGGGGATTGATCCATTAGGAATGTCTAGAATGGGAGTAAATGGGAAGGGGTTTGATCCATTGGGATTGTGTACAATCGGAGTGAATGGGAAGGGGTTTGATCCATTGGGATTGTGTAGAATGGGAGTGAATGGGAAGTGGATTGATCCATTTAGGTTGTGTTGAATGGGAGTGAATGGGAAGGGGTTTCATCCATTGGGATTGTGTAGAATGGGAGTAAATGGGAAGGGGATTGATCCATTGGGATTGTGTAGAATGGGAGTGAATGGGAAGGGGTTTGATCCATTGGGATTGTGCTGAATGGGAGTGAATGGGAAGGGGTTTGATCCATTGGGATTGTGTAGAATGGGAGTGAATGGGAAGGGGTTTGATCCATTGGGATTGTGTACAATGGGAGTGAATGGGAAGGGGATTGATCCATTAGGATTGTGTTGAATGGGAGTGAATGGGAAGGGGATCGATACATTGGGATTGTGTATACTGGGAGTGAATGGGAAGGGAATTGATACATTGGGATTGTGTACAATGGGAGCGAATGGGATGAGGATTGATCCATTGGGATTGTGTAGAATGGGAGTGAATGGGAATGGGATTGATCCATTGGGATTGTGTAGAATGGGAGTGAATGGGAATCGGATTGATCCATTGGGATTGATCCATTGGGATTGTGTAGAATGGGAGTGAATGGGAAGGGGTTTGATCCATTGGGATTGTGTAGAATGGGAGTGAATGGGAAGGGGTTTGATCCATTGGGATTGTGTAGAATGGGAGTGAATGGGAAGGGGTTTGATCCATAGGGAATGTGTAGAATGTGAGTGAATGGGAAGGGGCTCGATCCATTGGGATTGTGTAGAATGGGAGTGAATGGGAAGGGGTTTGATCCATTGGGATTGTGTACAATGGGAGTGAATGGGAAGTGGTTTGATCCATTGGGATTGTGTAGAATGGGAGTGAATGGGAAGGGAATTGATCCATTGGGAATGTGTAGAATGGGAGTGAATGGGAAGGGGTTTGATCCATTGGGATTTTGTAGAATGGGAGTGAATGGGAAGGGGATTGATCCATAGGGATTGTGTAGAATGGGAGTGAATGGGAAGTGGTTTGATCCATTGGGATTGTGTAGAATGGGAGTGAATGGGAAGGGGATCGATCCATTGGGATTGGGTATACTGGGAGTGAATGGGAAGGGAATTGATACATTGGGATTGTGTACAATGGGAGCGAATGGGATGGGGATTGATCCATTGGGATTGTGTAGAATGGGAGTGAATGGGAATGGGATTGATCCATTGGGATTGTGTAGAATGGGAGTGAATGGGAATTGGATTGATCCATTGGGATTGTGTAGAATGGGAGTCAATGGGAAGGTGTTTGATCCATTGGGATTGTGTACAATGGGAGTGAATGGGAAGGGGTTTGATCCATTGGGATTGTGTAGAATGGGAGTGAATGGGAAGGGGTTTGATCCATTGGGATTGTGTAGAATGGGAAGGGGTTGATCCAATTGTGATTGTGTAGAATGGGAGTGAATGGGAAGGGGTTTGATCCATTAGAATTGTGTTGAATAGGAGTGAATGGGAAGGGGATTGATCCATTGGGATTGTGTTGAATGGGAGTGAATGGGAAGGGGTTTGATCCATTGGGATTGTGTAGAATGGGAGTGAATGGGAAGGGGTTTGATCCATTGGGATTGTGTAGAATGGGAAGGGGTTGATCCAATTGTGATTGTGTAGAATGGGAGTGAATGGGAAGGGGTTTGATCCATTAGAATTGTGTTGAATAGGAGTGAATGGGATGGGGATTGATCCATTGGGATTGTGTAGAGTGGGAGTGATTGGGAAGGGGATTGATCCATTGGGATTGTGTTGAATGGGAGTGAATGGGAAGGGGTTTGATCCATTGGGATTGTGTAGAATGGGAGTGAATGGGAAGGGGATTGATCCATTGGGATTGTGTAGAATGGGAGTGAATGGGAAGGGGATTGATCCACTGGGATTGTGTAGAATGGGAGTGAATGGGAAGGGGTTTGATCCATTGGGATTGTGTAGAATGGGAGAGAATGGGAAGGGGTTTTATCCATTGGGATTGTGTAGAATGGGAGTGAATGGGAAAGGGATTGATCCTTTGGGATTGTGTAGAATGGGAGTGAATGGGAAGGGGTTTGATCCATTGGGATTGTGTACAATGGGAGTGAATGGGAAGGGGATTGATCCATTAGGATTGTGTTGAATGGGAGTGAATGGGAAGGGGATCGATCCATTGGGATTGTGTATACTGGGAGTGAATGGGAAGGGAATTGATACATTGGGATTGTGTACAATGGGAGCGAATGGGATGGGGATTGATCCATTGGGATTGTGTAGAATGGGAGTGAATGGGAATGGGATTGATCCATTGGGATTGCGTAGAATGGGAGTGAATGGGAATTGGATTGATCCATTGGGATTGTGTAGAATGGGAGTGAATGGGAAGGGGTTTGATCCATTGGGATTGTGTAGAATGGGAGTGAATGGGAAGGGGTTTGATCCATTGGGATTGTGTAGAATGGGAGTGAATGGGAAGGGGATTGATCCATTTAGATTGTGTTGAATGGGAGTGAATGGGAAGGGGTTTCATCCATTGGGATTGTGTAGAATGGGAGTAAATGGGAAGGGGATTGATCCATTGGGATTGTGTAGAATGGGAGTGAATGGGAAGGGGTTTGATCCATTGGGATTGTGCTGAATGGGAGTGAATGGGAAGGGGTTTGATCCATTGGGATTGTGTAGAATGGGAGTGAATGGGAAGGGGTTTGATCCATTGGGATTGTGTACAATGGGAGTGAATGGGAAGGGGATTGATCCATTAGGATTGTGTTGAATGGGAGTGAATGGGAAGGGGATCGATACATTGGGATTGTGTATACTGGGAGTGAATGGGAAGGGAATTGATACATTGGGATTGTGTACAATGGGAGCGAATGGGATGAGGATTGATCCATTGGGATTGTGTAGAATGGGAGTGAATGGGAATGGGATTGATCCATTGGGATTGTGTAGAATGGGAGTGAATGGGAATCGGATTGATCCATTGGGATTGATCCATTGGGATTGTGTAGAATGGGAGTGAATGGGAAGGGGTTTGATCCATTGGGATTGTGTAGAATGGGAGTGAATGGGAAGGGGTTTGATCCATTGGGATTGTGTAGAATGGGAGTGAATGGGAAGGGGTTTGATCCATAGGGAATGTGTAGAATGTGAGTGAATGGGAAGGGGCTCGATCCATTGGGATTGTGTAGAATGGGAGTGAATGGGAAGGGGTTTGATCCATTGGGATTGTGTACAATGGGAGTGAATGGGAAGTGGTTTGATCCATTGGGATTGTGTAGAATGGGAGTGAATGGGAAGGGAATTGATCCATTGGGAATGTGTAGAATGGGAGTGAATGGGAAGGGGTTTGATCCATTGGGATTTTGTAGAATGGGAGTGAATGGGAAGGGGATTGATCCATAGGGATTGTGTAGAATGGGAGTGAATGGGAAGTGGTTTGATCCATTGGGATTGTGTAGAATGGGAGTGAATGGGAAGGGGATCGATCCATTGGGATTGGGTATACTGGGAGTGAATGGGAAGGGAATTGATACATTGGGATTGTGTACAATGGGAGCGAATGGGATGGGGATTGATCCATTGGGATTGTGTAGAATGGGAGTGAATGGGAATGGGATTGATCCATTGGGATTGTGTAGAATGGGAGTGAATGGGAATTGGATTGATCCATTGGGATTGTGTAGAATGGGAGTCAATGGGAAGGTGTTTGATCCATTGGGATTGTGTACAATGGGAGTGAATGGGAAGGGGTTTGATCCATTGGGATTGTGTAGAATGGGAGTGAATGGGAAGGGGTTTGATCCATTGGGATTGTGTAGAATGGGAAGGGGTTGATCCAATTGTGATTGTGTAGAATGGGAGTGAATGGGAAGGGGTTTGATCCATTAGAATTGTGTTGAATAGGAGTGAATGGGAAGGGGATTGATCCATTGGGATTGTGTTGAATGGGAGTGAATGGGAAGGGGTTTGATCCATTGGGATTGTGTAGAATGGGAGTGAATGGGAAGGGGTTTGATCCATTGGGATTGTGTAGAATGGGAAGGGGTTGATCCAATTGTGATTGTGTAGAATGGGAGTGAATGGGAAGGGGTTTGATCCATTAGAATTGTGTTGAATAGGAGTGAATGGGATGGGGATTGATCCATTGGGATTGTGTAGAGTGGGAGTGATTGGGAAGGGGATTGATCCATTGGGATTGTGTTGAATGGGAGTGAATGGGAAGGGGTTTGATCCATTGGGATTGTGTAGAATGGGAGTGAATGGGAAGGGGATTGATCCATTGGGATTGTGTAGAATGGGAGTGAATGGGAAGGGGATTGATCCACTGGGATTGTGTAGAATGGGAGTGAATGGGAAGGGGATTGATCCATTGGGATTGTGTAGAATGGGAGTGAATGGGAAGGGGATTGATCCTTTGGGATGGTGTAGAATGGGAGTGAATGGGAAGGGGTTTGATCCATTGGGATTGTGTAGAATGGGAGTGAATGGGAAGGGGATTGATCCATTGGGATTGTGTAGAATGGGAGTGAATGGGAAGGCGATTGATCCATTGGGATTGTGTAGATTGGGAGAGAATGGGAAGGCGTTTTATCCATTTGTTAACTGAAGAAGATTTTTAACATCTTAAATTTACCTTCAATCTCCTCCGTTGTTAATTCACGGTCCTAGAGACAGAGAACATATTGGTTATCGTGAAAAACCCACACCCCTCACTGTAACACTCTGATATACCTCACACCCCTCTCTGTAACACTGATATACCCCACACCCCTCACTGTAACACTGATATACCCCACACCCCTCACTGTAACACTGATATACCCCACACCCCTCACTGTAACACTGATATATCCCACACTCCTCACTGTAACACTGATATACCCCACACCCCTCACTGTAACACTGATATACCCCACACCCCTCACTGTAACACTCTGATATACCTCACACCCCTCTCTGTAACACTGATATACCCCACACCCCTCACTGTAACACTGATATACCCCACACCCCTCACTGTAACACTGATATACCCCACACCCCTCACTGTAACACTGATATATCCCACACTCCTCACTGTAACACTGATATACCCCACACCCCTCACTGTAACACTCTGATATACCTCACACCCCTCTCTGTAACACTGATATACCCCACACCCCTCACATTAACACTAATATACCCCACACCCCTCACTGTAACACTGATATACCCCACACCCCTCACTGTAACACTGATATACACCACACCCCTCACTGTAACACTCTGATATACCCCCACACCCCTCACTGTAACACTGATATACCCCACACCCCTCACTGTAACACTGATATACCCCACACCCCTCACTGTAACACTGATATACCCCACACCCCTCACTGTAACACTCTGATATACCCCCACACCCCTCACTGTAACACTGATATACCCCACACTCCTCACTGTAACACTGATATACCCCACACCCCTCACTGTAACACTGATATACCCCACACCCCTCACTATAACACTGATATACCCCACACCCCTCACTGTAACACTGATATACCCCACACCCCTCACTGTAACACTCTGATATACCCCCACACCCCTCACTGTAACACTGATATACCCCACACTCCTCACTGTAACACTGATATACCCCACACCCCTCACTGTAACACTGATATACCCCACGCCCCTCACTATAACACTGATATACCCCACACCCCTCATTGTAACACTGATATATCCCACACCCCTCACTGTAACACTGATATACCCCACACCCCTCACGGTAACACTGATATATCCCACACCCCTCACTGTAACACTGATATACCCCACACCCCTCACTGTAACACTCTGATATACCCCACAACCCTCACTGTAACACTGATATACCCCACACCCCTCACTGTAACACTCTGATATATCCCACACCCCTCACTGTAACACTGATATACCCCACACCCCTCACTGTAACACTCTGATATACCCCACACCCCTCACTGTAACACTGATATACCCCACACCCCTCACTGTAACACTCTGATATACCCCACACCCCTCACTGTAACACTCTGATATATCCCACACCCCTCACTGTAACACTCTGATATACCCCACACCCCTCACTGTAACACTCTGATATATCCCACACACCTCACTGTAACACTGATATACCCCACACCCCTCACTGTAACACTCTGATATACCCCACAACCCTCACTGTAACACTGATATACCCCACACCCCTCACTGTAACACTCTGATATATCCCACACCCCTCACTGTAACACTGATATACCCCACACCCCTCACTGTAACACTCTGATATACCCCACACCCCTCACTGTAACACTGATATACCACACACCCCTCACTGTAACACTGATATACCCCACACCCCTCACTGTAACACTGATATACCCCACACCCCTCACTGTAACACTGATATATCCCCACACCTTCACTGTAACACTGATATACCCCACACCCCTCACTGTAACACTGATATACCCCACACCCCTCACTGTAACACTGATATACCCCACAACCCTCACTGTAACACTGATATACCCCACACCCCTCACTGTAACACTGATATATCCCACACCCCTCACTGTAACACTGATATACCCCACACCCCTCACTGTAACACTGATATATCCCACACCCCTCACTGTAACACTGATATACCCCACACCCCTCACTGTAACACTGATATACCCCACACCCCTCACTGTAACACTGATATATCCCACACCCCTCACTGTAACACTGATATACCCCACACCCCTCACTGTAACACTGATATATCCCACACCCCTCACTGTAACACTGATATACCCCACACCCCTCACTGTAACACTGATATATCCCACACCCCTCACTGTAACACTGATATACCCCACACCCCTCACTGTAACACTGATATACCCCACACCCCTCACTGTAACACTAATATACCCCACACTCCTCACTGTAACACCGATATACCCCACACCCCTCACTGTAACACTCTGATATACCCCACACCCCTCACTGTATCACTGATATACCCCACACCCCTCACTGTAACACTGATATACCCCACACCCCTCACTGTAACACTGATATACCCCACACCCCTCACTGTAACACTGATATACCCCACACCCCTCACTGTAACACTCTGATATACCCCACACCCCTCACTGTAACACTCTGATATACCCCACACCCCTCACTGTAACGCTCTGATCTACGCCACACCCCTCAATGTAACACTGATATACCCCACACCCCCACTGTAACACTCTGATATATCCCACACCCCTCACTGTAACACTCTGATATACCCCACACCCCTCACTGTAACACTCTGATATACCTCACACCCCTCTCTGTAACACTGATATACCCCACACTCCTCACTGTAACACTGATATACCCCACACCCCTCACTGTAACACTGATATACCCCACACCCCTCACTGTAACACTCTGATATATCCCACACCCCTCACTGTAACACTCTGATATACCCCACACCCCTCACTGTAACACTCTGATATACCTCACACCCCTCTCTGTAACACTGATATACCCCGCACTCCTCACTGTAACACTCTGATATATCCCACACCCCTCACTGTAACACTCTGATATACCCCACACCCCTCACTGTAACACTCTGATATATCCCACACCCCTCACTGTAACACTCTGATATACCCCACACCCCTCACTGTAACACTCTGATATATCCCACACCCCTCACTGTAACACTCTGATATACCCCACACCCCTCACTGTAACACTCTGATATACCTCACACCCCTCTCTGTAACACTGATATACCCCACACTCCTCACTGTAACACTGATATACCCCACACCGCTCACTGTAACACTGATATACCCCACACCCCTCACTGTAACACTGATATATCCCACACTCCTCACTGTAACACTGATATACGCCACACCCCTCACTGTAACACTGATATGCCCCACACCCCTCATTGTAACACTGATATATCCCATACCCCTCACTGTAACTCTGATATACTCCACACCCCTCACTGTAACACTGATATACCCCACACCCCTCACTGTAACACTCTGATATACCCCACACCCCTCACTGTAACACTGATATATCCCACACCCCTCACTGTAACACTGATATATCCCACACCCCTCACTGTAACACTGATATATCCCACACCCCTCACTGTAACACTGATATACCCCACACCCCTCACTGTAACACTGATATACCCCACACCCCTCACTGTAACACTAATATACCCCACACTCCTCACTGTAACACCGATATACCCCACACCCCTCACTGTAACACTCTGATATACCCCACACCCCTCACTGTATCACTGATATACCCCACACCCCTCACTGTAACACTGATATACCCCACACCCCTCACTGTAACACTGATATACCCCACACCCCTCACTGTAACACTGATATACCCCACACCCCTCACTGTAACACTCTGATATACCCCACACCCCTCACTGTAACACTCTGATATACCCCACACCCCTCACTGTAACGCTCTGATCTACGCCACACCCCTCACTGTAACACTGATATACCCCACACCCCCACTGTAACACTCTGATATATCCCACACCCCTCACTGTAACACTCTGATATACCCCACACACCTCACTGTAACACTCTGATATACCTCACACCCCTCTCTGTAACACTGATATACCCCACACTCCTCACTGTAACACTGATATACCCCACACCCCTCACTGTAACACTGATATACCCCACACCCCTCACTGTAACACTCTGATATATCCCACACCCCTCACTGTAACACTCTGATATACCCCACACCCCTCACTGTAACACTCTGATATACCTCACACCCCTCTCTGTAACACTGATATACCCCACACTCCTCACTGTAACACTCTGATATATCCCACACCCCTCACTGTAACACTCTGATATACCCCACACCCCTCACTGTAACACTCTGATATATCCCACACCCCTCACTGTAACACTCTGATATACCCCACACCCCTCACTGTAACACTCTGATATATCCCACACCCCTCACTGTAACACTCTGATATACCCCACACCCCTCACTGTAACACTCTGATATATCCCACACTCCTCACTGTAACACTGATATACGCCACACCCCTCACTGTAACACTGATATACCCCACACCCCTCACTGTAACACTGATATATCCCACACCCCTCACTGTAACTCTGATATACTCCACACCCCTCACTGTAACACTGATATACCCCACACCCCTCACTGTAACACTCTGATATACCCCACACCCCTCACTGTAACACTGATATATCCCACACCCCTCACTGTAACACTGATATATCCCACACCCCTCACTGTAACACTGATATATCCCACACCCCTCACTGTAACACTGATATACTCCACACACCTCACTGTAACACTGATATACCCCACACCCCTCACTGTAACACTGATATACCCCTCACCCCTCACTGTAACACTGATATACCCCACACCCCTCACTGTAACACTGATATACCCCACACCCCTCACTGTAACACTCTGATATACCCCACACCCCTCACTGTAACACTGATATACCCCACACCCCTCACTGTAACACTGATATACCCCACACCCCTCACTGTAACACTGATATACCCCACACCCCTCACTGTAACACTGATATATCCCACACCCCTCACTGTAACACTGATATACCCCACACCCCTCACTGTAACACTGATATACCCCACACCCCTCACTGTAACACTGATATACCCCACACCCCTCACTGTAACACTGATATACCCCACACCCCTCACTGTAACACTGATATACCCCACACCCCTCACTGTAACACTGATATACCCCACACCCCTCACTGTAACACTCTGATATACCCCACACCCCTCACTGTAACACTGATATACTCCACACCCCTCACTGTAACACTGATATATCCCACACCCCTCACTGTAACACTGATATACCCCACACCCCTCACTGTAACACTGATATACCCCACACCCCTCACTGTACACTGGTATACCCCACACCCCTCACTGTGACACTGATATACCCCAGACCCCTCACTGTAACACTGATATACTCCACACCCCTCACTGTGACACTGATATATCCCACACCCCTCACTGTAACACTGATATACCCCACACCCCTCACTGTAACACTGATATACCCCACACCCGTCACTGTAACACTCTGATATACCCCACACCCCTCACTGTAACACTGATATACCCCACACCCCTCACTGTAACACTGATATACCCCACACCCCTCACTGTAACACTGATATACCCCACACCCCTCACTGTAACACTGATATACCCCACACCCCTCACTGTAACACTGATATACCCCACACCCCTCACTGTAACACTGATATACCCCACACCCCTCACTGTAACACTGATATATCCCACACTCCTCACTGTAACACTGATATACCCCACACCCCTCACTGTAACACTCTGATATACCTCACACCCCTCTCTGTAACACTGATATACCCCACACCCCTCACATTAACACTAATATACCCCACACCCCTCACTGTAACACTGATATACCCCACACCCCTCACTGTAACACTGATATACCCCACACCCCTCACTGTAACACTCTGATATACCCCCACACCCCTCACTGTAACACTGATATACCCCACACCCCTCACTGTAACACTGATATACCCCACACCCCTCACTGTAACACTGATATACCCCACACCCCTCACTGTAACACTCTGATATACCCCCACACCCCTCACTGTAACACTGATATACCCCACACTCCTCACTGTAACACTGATATACCCCACACCCCTCACTGTAACACTGATATACACCACACCCCTCACTATAACACTGATATACCCCACACCCCTCACTGTAACACTGATATACCCCACACCCCTCACTGTAACACTCTGATATACCCCCACACCCCTCACTGTAACACTGATATACCCCACACTCCTCACTGTAACACTGATATACCCCACACCCCTCACTGTAACACTGATATACCCCACACCTCTCACTATAACACTGATATACCCCACACCCCTCATTGTAACACTGATATATCCCACACCCCTCACTGTAACACTGATATACCCCACACCCCTCACGGTAACACTGATATATCCCACACCCCTCACTGTAACACTGATATACCCCACACCCCTCACTGTAACACTCTGATATACCCCACAACCCTCACTGTAACACTGATATACCCCACACCCCTCACTGTAACACTCTGATATATCCCACACCCCTCACTGTAACACTGATATACCCCACACCCCTCACTGTAACACTCTGATATACCCCACACCCCTCACTGTAACACTGATATACCCCACACCCCTCACTGTAACACTGATATACCACACACCCCTCACTGTAACACTGATATACCCCACACCCCTCACTGTAACACTGATATACCCCACACCCCTCTCTGTAACACTGATATATCCCCACACCTTCACTGTAACACTGATATACCCCACACCCCTCACTGTAACACTGATATACCCCACACCCCTCACTGTAACACTGATATACCCCACACCCCTCACTGCAACACTGATATACCCCACACCCCTCACTGTAACACTGATATATCCCACACCCCTCACTGTAACACTGATATACCCCACACCCCTCACTGTAACACTGATATATCCCACACCCCTCACTGTAACACTGATATACCCCACACCCCTCACTGTAACACTGATATACCCCACACCCCTCACTGTAACACTGATATATCCCACACCCCTCACTGTAACACTGATATACCCCACACCCCTCACTGTAACACTGATATATCCCACACCCCTCACTGTAACACTGATATACCCCACACCCCTCACTGTAACACTGATATATCCCACACCCCTCACTGTAACACTGATATACCCCACACCCCTCACTGTAACACTGATATACCCCACACCCCTCACTGTAACACTAATATACCCCACACTCCTCACTGTAACACCGATATACCCCACACCCCTCACTGTAACACTGATATACCCCACACCCCTCACTGTAACACTGATATATCCCACACCCCTCACTGTAACACTGATATACCCCCACACCCCTCACTGTAACACTCTGATATACCCCACACTCCTCACTGTAACACCGATATACCCCACACCCCTCACTGTAACACTGATATACCCCCACACCCCTCACTGTAACACTCTGATATACCCCACACCCCTCACTGTATCACTGATATACCCCACACCCCTCACTGTAACACTGATATAACCCACACCCCTCACTGTAACACTGATATACCCCACACCCCTCACTGTAACACTGATATACCCCACACCCCTCACTGTAACACTGATATATCCCACACCCCTCACTGTAACACTGATATACCCCACACCCCTCACTGTAACACTGATATATCCCACACCCCTCACTGTAACACTGATATACCCCACACCCCTCACTGTAACACTGATATATCCCACACCCCTCACTGTAACACTGATATACCCCACACCCCTCACTGTAACACTGATATACCCCACACCCCTCACTGTAACACTGATATACCCCACACCCCTCACTGTAACACTCTGATATATCCCACACCCCTCACTGTAACACTCTGATATACCCCACACCCCTCACTGTAACACTGATATACCCCACACCCCTCACTGTAACACTCTGATATACCCCACACCCCTCACTGTAACGCTCTGATCTACGCCACACCCCTCACTGTAACACTGATATACCCCACACCCCCACTGTAACACTCTGATATATCCCACACCCCTCACTGTAACACTCTGATATACCCCACACCCCTCACTGTAACACTCTGATATACCTCACACCCCTCTCTGTAACACTGATATACCCCACACTCCTCACTGTAACACTGATATACCCCACACCCCTCACTGTAACACTGATATACCCCACACCCCTCACTGTAACACTCTGATATATCCCACACCCCTCACTGTAACACTCTGATATACCCCACACCCCTCACTGTAACACTCTGATATACCTCACACCCCTCTCTGTAACACTGATATACCCCACACTCCTCACTGTAACACTCTGATATATCCCACACACCTCACTGTAACACTCTGATATACCCCACACCCCTCACTGTAACACTCTGATATATCCCACACCCCTCACTGTAACACTCTGATATACCCCACACCCCTCACTGTAACACTCTGATATATCCCACACCCCTCACTGTAACACTCTGATATACCCCACACCCCTCACTGTAACACTCTGATATACCTCACAACCCTCTCTGTAACACTGATATACCCCACACTCCTCACTGTAACACTGATATACCCCACACCCCTCACTGTAACACTGATATACCCCACACCCCTCACTGTAACACTGATATATCCCACACTCCTCACTGTAACACTGATATACGCCACACCCCTCACTGTAACACTGATATACCCCACACCCCTCACTGTAACACTGATATATCCCACACCCCTCACTGTAACTCTGATATACTCCACACCCCTCACTGTAACACTGATATACCCCACACCCCTCACTATAACACTGATATACCCCACACCCCTCACTGTAACACTGATATACCCCACAACCCTCACTGTAACACTGATATACCCCACACTGTAACACTCTGATATACCCCACACCCCTCACTGTAACACTGATATATCCCACACCCCTCACTGTAACACTGATATATCCCACACCCCTCACTGTAACACTGATATATCCCACACCCCTCACTGTAACACTGATATACTCCACACACCTCACTGTAACACTGATATACCCCACACCCCTCACTGTAACACTGATATACCCCACACCCCTCACTGTAACACTGATATACCCCACACCCCTCACTGTAACACTGATATACCCCACACCCCTCACTGTAACACTCTGATATACCCCACACCCCTCACTGTAACACTGATATACCCCACACCCCTCACTGTAACACTGATATACCCCACACCCCTCACTGTAACACTGATATACCCCACACCCCTCACTGTAACACTGATATATCCCACACCCCTCACTGTAACACTGATATATCCCACACCCCTCACTGTAACACTGATATACCCCACACCCCTCACTGTAACACTGATATACCCCACACCCGTCACTGTAACACTCTGATATACCCCACACCCCTCACTGTAACACTGATATACCCCACACCCCTCACTGTAACACTGATATACCCCACACCCCTCACTGTAACACTGATATACCCCACACCCCTCACTGTAACACTGATATACCCCACACCCCTCACTGTAACACTGATATATCCCACACCCCTCACTGTAACACTGATATATCCCACACCCCTCACTGTAACACTGATATACCCCACACCCCTCACTGTAACACTGATATACCCCACACCCCTCACTGTAACACTGATATATCCCACACCCCTCACTGTAACACTGATATACCCCACACCCCTTACTGTAACACTGATATACCCCACACCCCTCACTGTAACACTGATATATCCCACACCCCTCACTGTAACACTGATATATCCCACACCCCTCACTGTAACACTGATATACCCCACACCCCTCACTGTAACACTGATATACCCCACACCCCTCACTGTAACACTGATATACCCCACGCCCCTCACTGTAACACTGATATACCCCACACCCCTCACTGTAACACTGATATACCCCACACCCCTCACTGTAACACTGATATATCCCCACACCCCTCACTGTAACACTCTGATACACCCCACACCCCTCACTGTAACACTGATATACCCCACACCCGTCACTGTAACACTCTGATATACCCCACACCCCTCACTGTAACACTGATATACCCCACACCCCTCACTGTAACACTGATATACCCCACACCCCTCACTGTAACACTGATATATCCCACACCCCTCACTGTAACACTAATATACCCCACACCCCTCACTGTAACACTGATATACCCCACACCCCTCACTGTAACACTGATATGCCCCACACCCCTCACTGTAACACTGATATACCCCACACCCCTCACTGTAACACTGATATACCCCACACCCCTCACTGTAACACTGATATACCCCACACCCCTCACTGTAACACTGATATACCCCACACCCCTCACTGTAACACTGATATACCCCACACCCCTCACTGTAACACTGATATACCCCACACCCCTCACTGTAACACTGATATACCCCACACCCCTCACTGTAACACTGATATATCCCACACCCCTCACTGTAACACTGATATACCCCACACCCCTCACTGTAACACTGATATATCCCACACCCCTCACTGTAACACTGATATACCCCACACCCCTCACTGTAACACTGATATACCACACACCCCTCACTGTAACACTGATATACCCCACACCCCTCACTGTAACACTGATATACCCCACACCCCTCACTGTAACACTGTGATATACCCCACACCCCTCACTGTAACACTGATATACCCCACACCCCTCACTGTAACACTGATATATCCCACACCCCTCACTGTAACTCTGATATACCCCACACCCCTCACTGTAACACTGATATATCCCACACCCCTCACTGTAACACTGATATACCCCACACCCCTCACTGTAACACTGATATATCCCACACCCCTCACTGTAACACTGATATACCCCACACCCCTCACTGTAACACTGATATATCCCACACCCCTCACTGTAACACTGATATACCCCACACCCCTCACTGTAACACTGATATACCCCACACCCCTCACTGTAACACTGATATACCCCACACCCCTCACTGTAACACTCTGATATATCCCACACCCCTCACTGTAACACTCTGATATACCCCACACCCCTCACTGTAACACTGATATACCCCACACCCCTCACTGTAACACTCTGATATACCCCACACCCCTCACTGTAACGCTCTGATCTACGCCACACCCCTCACTGTAACACTGATATACCCCACACCCCCACTGTAACACTCTGATATATCCCACACCCCTCACTGTAACACTCTGATATACCCCACACCCCTCACTGTAACACTCTGATATACCTCACACCCCTCTCTGTAACACTGATATACCCCACACTCCTCACTGTAACACTGATATACCCCACACCCCTCACTGTAACACTGATATACCCCACACCCCTCACTGTAACACTCTGATATATCCCACACCCCTCACTGTAACACTCTGATATACCCCACACCCCTCACTGTAACACTCTGATATACCTCACACCCCTCTCTGTAACACTGATATACCCCACACTCCTCACTGTAACACTCTGATATATCCCACACACCTCACTGTAACACTCTGATATACCCCACACCCCTCACTGTAACACTCTGATATATCCCACACCCCTCACTGTAACACTCTGATATACCCCACACCCCTCACTGTAACACTCTGATATATCCCACACCCCTCACTGTAACACTCTGATATACCCCACACCCCTCACTGTAACACTCTGATATACCTCACACCCCTCTCTGTAACACTGATATACCCCACACTCCTCACTGTAACACTGATATACCCCACACCCCTCACTGTAACACTGATATACCCCACACCCCTCACTGTAACACTGATATATCCCACACTCCTCACTGTAACACTGATATACGCCACACCCCTCACTGTAACACTGATATACCCCACACCCCTCACTGTAACACTGATATATCCCACACCCCTCACTGTAACTCTGATATACTCCACACCCCTCACTGTAACACTGATATACCCCACACCCCTCACTGTAACACTGATATACCCCACACCGCTCACTGTAACACTGATATACCCCACAACCCTCACTGTAACACTGATATACCCCACACTGTAACACTCTGATATACCCCACACCCCTCACTGTAACACTGATATATCCCACACCCCTCACTGTAACTGATATATCCCACACCCCTCACTGTAACACTGATATATCCCACACCCCTCACTGTAACACTGATATACTCCACACACCTCACTGTAACACTGATATACCCCACACCCCTCACTGTAACACTGATATACCCCACACCCCTCACTGTAACACTGATATACCCCACACCCCTCACTGTAACACTGATATACCCCACACCCCTCACTGTAACACTCTGATATACCCCACACCCCTCACTGTAACACTTATATACCCCACACCCCTCACTGTAACACTGATATACCCCACACCCCTCACTGTAACACTGATATACCCCACACCCCTCACTGTAACACTGATATATCCCACACCCCTCACTGTAACACTGATATACCCCACACCCCTCACTGTAACACTGATATATCCTACACCCCTCACTGTAACACTGATATACCCCACACCCCTCACTGTAACACTGATATACCCCACACCCCTCACTGTAACACTGATATACCCCACACCCCTCACTGTAACACTGATATACCCCACACCCCTCACTGTAACACTCTGATATACCCCACACCCCTAACTGTAACACTGATATACTCCACACCCCTCACTGTAACACTGATATATCCCACACCCCTCACTGTAACACTGATATACCCCACACCCCTCACTGTAACACTGATATACCCCACACCCCTCACTGTACACTGGTATACCCCACACCCCTCACTGTGACACTGATATACCCCAGACCCCTCACTGTAACACTGATATACTCCACACCCCTCACTGTGACACTGATATATCCCACACCCCTCACTGTAACACTGATATACCCCACACCCCTCACTGTAACACTGATATACCCCACACCCGTCACTGTAACACTCTGATATACCCCACACCCCTCACTGTAACACTGATATACGCCACACCCCGCACTGTAACACTGATATACCCCA
This sequence comes from Scyliorhinus torazame, assembly GCF_047496885.1. Taxonomy (NCBI): domain Eukaryota; kingdom Metazoa; phylum Chordata; class Chondrichthyes; order Carcharhiniformes; family Scyliorhinidae; genus Scyliorhinus; species Scyliorhinus torazame. Next base: position 17,019,062 of record NC_092710.1, on the reverse strand, counting down.
CACCCCTCACTGTAACACTGATATACCCCACACCCCTCACTGTAACACTGATATACCCCACACCCCTCACTGTAACACTGATATATCCCACACCCCTCACTGTAACACTGATATATCCCACACCCCTCACTGTAACACTGATATACCCCACACCCCTCACTGTAACACTGATATACCCCACACCCCTCACTGTAACACTGATATATCCCACACCCCTCACTGTAACACTGATATACCCCACACCCCTTACTGTAACACTGATATACCCCACACCCCTCACTGTAACACTGATATATCCCACACCCCTCACTGTAACACTGATATATCCCACACCCCTCACTGTAACACTGATATACCCCACACCCCTCACTGTAACACTGATATACCCCACACCCCTCACTGTAACACTGATATACCCCACGCCCCTCACTGTAACACTGATATACCCCACACCCCTCACTGTAACACTGATATACCCCACACCCCTCACTGTAACACTGATATATCCCCACACCCCTCACTGTAACACTCTGATACACCCCACACCCCTCACTGTAATACTGATATACCCCACACCCGTCACTGTAACACTCTGATATACCCCACACCCCTCACTGTAACACTGATATACCCCACACCCCTCACTGTAACACTGATATACCCCACACCCCTCACTGTAACACTGATATATCCCACACCCCTCACTGTAACACTAATATAACCCACACCCCTCACTGTAACACTGATATACCCCACACCCCTCACTGTAACACTGATATGCCCCACACCCCTCACTGTAACACTGATATACCCCACACCCCTCACTGTAACACTGATATACCCCACACCCCTCACTGTAACACTGATATACCCCACACCCCTCACTGTAACACTGATATACCCCACACCCCTCACTGTAACACTGATATACCCCACACCCCTCACTGTAACACTGATATACCCCACACCCCTCACTGTAACACTGATATACCCCACACCCCTCACTGTAACACTGATATATCCCACACCCCTCACTGTAACACTGATATACCCCACACCCCTCACTGTAACACTGATATATCCCACACCCCTCACTGTAACACTGATATACCCCACACCCCTCACTGTAACACTGATATACCACACACCCCTCACTGTAACACTGATATACCCCACACCCCTCACTGTAACACTGATATACCCCACACCCCTCACTGTAACACTGTGATATACCCCACACCCCTCACTGTAACACTGATATACCCCACACCCCTCACTGTAACACTGATATATCCCACACCCCTCACTGTAACTCTGATATACCCCACACCCCTCACTGTAACACTGATATACCCCACACCCCTCACTGTAACACTGATATACCCCACACCCCTCACTGTAACACTGATATACCCCACACCCCTCACTGTAACACTCTGATATACCCCACACCCCTAACTGTAACACTGATATACTCCACACCCCTCACTGTAACACTGATATGTCCCACACCCCTCACTGTAACACTGATATACCCCACACCCCTCACTGTAACACTGATATACCCCACACCCCTCACTGTACACTGGTATACCCCACACCCCTCACTGTGACACTGATATACCCCAGACCCCTCACTGTAACACTGATATACTCCACACCCCTCACTGTGACACTGATATATCCCACACCCCTCACTGTAACACTGATATACCCCACACCCCTCACTGTAACACTGATATACCCCACACCCGTCACTGTAACACTCTGATATACCCCACACCCCTCACTGTAACACTGATATACCCCACACCCCTCACTGTAACACTGATATACCCCACACCCCTCACTGTAACACTGATATACCCCACACCCCTCACTGTAACACTGATATACCCCACACCCCTCACTGTAACACTGATATATCCCACACCCCTCACTGTAACACTGATATATCCCACACCCCTCACTGTAACACTGATATACCCCACACCCCTCACTGTAACACTGATATACCCCACACCCCTCACTGTAACACTGATATATCCCACACCCCTCACTGTAACACTGATATACCCCACACCCCTTACTGTAACACTGATATACCCCACACCCCTCACTGTAACACTGATATATCCCACACCCCTCACTGTAACACTGATATATCCCACACCCCTCACTGTAACACTGATATACCCCACACCCCTCACTGTAACACTGATATACCCCACACCCCTCACTGTAACACTGATATACCCCACGCCCCTCACTGTAACACTGATATACCCCACACCCCTCACTGTAACACTGATATACCCCACACCCCTCACTGTAACACTGATATATCCCCACACCCCTCACTGTAACACTCTGATACACCCCACACCCCTCACTGTAACACTGATATACCCCACACCCGTCACTGTAACACTCTGATATACCCCACACCCCTCACTGTAACACTGATATACCCCACACCCCTCACTGTAACACTGATATACCCCACACCCCTCACTGTAACACTGATATATCCCACACCCCTCACTGTAACACTAATATACCCCACACCCCTCACTGTAACACTGATATACCCCACACCCCTCACTGTAACACTGATATGCCCCACACCCCTCACTGTAACACTGATATACCCCACACCCCTCACTGTAACACTGATATACCCCACACCCCTCACTGTAACACTGATATACCCCACACCCCTCACTGTAACACTGATATACCCCACACCCCTCACTGTAACACTGATATACCCCACACCCCTCACTGTAACACTGATATACCCCACACCCCTCACTGTAACACTGATATACCCCACACCCCTCACTGTAACACTGATATATCCCACACCCCTCACTGTAACACTGATATACCCCACACCCCTCACTGTAACACTGATATATCCCACACCCCTCACTGTAACACTGATATACCCCACACCCCTCACTGTAACACTGATATACCACACACCCCTCACTGTAACACTGATATACCCCACACCCCTCACTGTAACACTGATATACCCCACACCCCTCACTGTAACACTGTGATATACCCCACACCCCTCACTGTAACACTGATATACCCCACACCCCTCACTGTAACACTGATATATCCCACACCCCTCACTGTAACTCTGATATACCCCACACCCCTCACTGTAACACTGATATACCCCACACCCCTCACTGTAACACTGATATACCCCACACCCCTCACTGTAACACTCTGATATACCCCACACCCCTCACTGTAACACTGATATACCCCACACCCCTCACTGTAAGACTGATATACCCCACACCCCTCACTGTAACACTGATATATCCCACACCCCTCACTGTAACACTGATATACCCCACACCCCTCACTGGAACACTGATATACCCCACACCCCTCACGGTAACACTGATATATCCCACACCGCTCACTGTAACACTTATATACCCCACACCCCTCACTGTAACACTGATATATCCCACACCCCTCACTGTAACACTGATATACCCCACACCCCTCACTGTAACACTGATATATCCCACACCCCTCACTGTAACACTGATATATCCCACACCCCTCACTGTAACACTGATATACCCCTCACCTCTCTCAGTAAAAGTGCCAATCTCTGTGTTTTATGGTCCAGGTGTATTTACTGCCTCAGAGTCAGGATTATTGGATAATTAATCTTGAGGAGAGGAGTGGGAAGGTTGGACAGGGTTAAAGTATTAATGCTGTCTCCTGGGGAGTGACCACCTTGATAGTAGCTGTCATTTAGATCGTTTCCAGATTAAAGATCTCCTTTATGTCTGTTTAAAAGATTTATCACTTTCCTCGGTGAAATCCTAAACGCCGATTCCAAATGGATCGGCATTGTGTAATCGTACAGCACATGCACCCCAACATAAAACTATTTCCCTCCTGTGTGCCGGAATCCCGTTCCACACGATTCCCCACATTAACAGGGAGCCTCTTCTGCTATCTAACCCGTGCTGTACCTGTCCTGGGAGGGCTCGATGCTGACACTGGGTATAAAGTGGGGGACACACTGTCAGGGTAATGTAGAGGGAGCTCTACACTGTATCTAACCCGTGCTGTACCTGTCCTGGGAGAGCTCGATGCTGACACTGGGTATAAAGTGGGGGACACACTGTCAGGGTAATGTAGAGGGAGCTCTACACTGTATCTAACCCGTGCTGTACCTGTCCTGGGAGAGCTCGATGCTGACACTGGGTATAAAGTGGGGGACACACTGTCAGGGTAATGTAGAGGGAGCTCTACACTGTATCTAACCCGTGCTGTACCTGTCCTGGGAGAGCTCAATGCTGACACTGGGTATAAAGTGGGGGACACACTGTCAGGGTAATGTAGAGGGAGCTCTACACTGTATCTAACCCGTGCTGTACCTGTCCTGGGAGGGCTCGATGCTGACACTGGGTATAAAGTGGGGGGGACACTGTCAGGGTAATGTAGAGGGAGCTCTACACTGTATCTAACCCGTGCTGTGCCTGTCCTGGCAGAGCTCGATGCTGACACTGGGTATAAAGTGGGGGACACACTGTCAGGGTAATGTAGAGGGAGCTCTCCACTGTATCTAACCCGTGCTGTACCTGTCCTGGGAGGGCTCGATGCTGACACTGGGTATAAAGTGGGGGACACACTGTCAGGGTAATGTAGAGGGAGCTCTACACTGTATCTAACCCGTGCTGTACCTGTCCCGGGAGAGCTCGATGCTGACACTGGGTATAAAGTGGGGGGACACGGTCAGGGTAATGTAGAGGGAGCTCTACACTGTATCTACCCCGTGCTGTACCTGTCCTGGGAGGGCTCGATGCTGACACTGGGTATAAAGTGGGGGGGACACTGTCAGGGTAATGTAGAGGGAGCTCTACACTGTATCTAACCCGTGCTGTGCCTGTCCTGGGAGAGCTCGATGCTGACACTGGGTATAAAGTGGGGGACACACTGTCAGGGTAATGTAGAGGGAGCTCTACACTGTATCTAACCCGTGCTGTACCTGTCCTGGGAGGGCTCGATGCTGACACTGGGTATAAAGTGGGGGACACACTGTCAGGGTAATGTAGAGGGAGCTCTACACTGTATCTAACCCGTGCTGCACCTGTCCTGGGAGAGCTCGATGCTGACACTGGGTATAAAGTGGGGGGGACACGGTCAGGGTAATGTAGAGGGAGCTCTACACTGTATCTAACCCGTGCTGTACCTGTCCTGGGAGGGCTCGATGCTGACACTGGGTATAAAGTGGGGGGGACACTGTCAGGGTAATGTAGAGGGAGCTCTACACTGTATCTAACCCGTGCTGTGCCTGTCCTGGGAGAGCTCGATGCTGACACTGGGTATAAAGTGGGGGACACACTGTCAGGGTAATGTAGAGGGAGCTCTACACTGTATCTAACCCGTGCTGTACCTGTCCTGGGAGGGCTCGATGCTGACACTGGGTATAAAGTGGGGGACACACTGTCAGGGTAATGTAGAGGGAGCTCTACACTGTATCTAACCCGTGCTGCACCTGTCCTGGGAGAGCTCGATGCTGACACTGGGTATAAAGTGGGGGGGACACGGTCAGGGTAATGTAGAGGGAGCTCTACACTGTATCTAACCCGTGCTGTACCTGTCCCGGGAGAGCTCGATGCTGACACTGGGTATAAAGTGGGGGGGACACGGTCAGGGTAATGTAGAGGGAGCTCTACACTGTATCTACCCCGTGCTGTACCTGTCCTGGGAGGGCTCGATGCTGACACTGGGTATAAAGTGGGGGACACACTGTCAGGGTAATGTAGAGGGAGCTCTACACTGTATCTAACCCGTGCTGTACCTGTCCTGGGAGAGCTCGATGCTGACACTGGGTATAAATTGGGGGGGACACTGTCAGGGTAATGTAGAGGGAGCTCTACACTGTATCTAACCCGTGCTGTACCTGTCCTGGGAGAGCTCGATGCTGACACTGGGTATAAAGTGGGGGACACACTGTCAGGGTAATGTAGAGGGAGCTCTACACTGTATCTAACCCGTGCTGTACCTGTCCTGGGAGAGCTCGATGCTGACACTGGGTATAAAGTGGGGGGACACTGTCAGGGTAATGTAGAGGGAGCTCTACACTGTGTCTAACCCGTGCTGTACCTGTCCTGGGAGAGCTCGATGCTGACACTGGGTATAAAGTGGGGGACACACTGTCAGGGTAATGTAGAGGGAGCTCTACACTGTATCTACCCCGTGCTGTACCTGTCATGGGAGAGCTCGATGCTGACACTGGGTATAAAGTGGGGGACACACTGTCAGGGTAATGTAGAGGGAGCTCAACACTGTATCTAACCCGTGCTGCACCTGTCCTGGGAGAGCTCGATGCTGACACTGGGTATAAAGTGGGGGACACACTGTCAGGGTAATGTAGAGGGAGCTCTACACTGTATCTAACCCGTGCTGTACTTGTCCTGGGAGGGCTCGATGCTGACACTGGGTATAAAGTGGGGGGACACAGTGAGGGTAATGTAGAGGGAGCTCTACACTGTATCTAACCCGTGCTGTACCTGTCCTGGGAGAGCTCGATGCTGACACTGGGTATAAAGTGGGGGGGACACTGTCAGGGTAATGTAGAGGGAGCTCTACACTGTATCTAACCCGTGCTGTGCCTGTCCTGGGAGGGCTCGATGCTGACACAGGGTATAAAGTGGGGGACACACTGTCAGGGTAATGTAGAGGGAGCTCTACACTGTATCTAACCCGTGCTGTACCTGTCCTGGGAGGGCTCGATGCTGACACTGGGTATAAAGTGGGGGACACACTGTCAGGGTAATGTAGAGGGAGCTCTACACTGTATCTAACCCGTGCTGCACCTGTCCTGGGAGAGCTCGATGCTGACACTGGGTATAAAGTGGGGGGGACACGGTCAGGGTAATGTAGAGGGAGCTCTACACTGTATCTAACCCGTGCTGTACCTGTCCTGGGAGGGCTCGATGCTGACACTGGGTATAAAGTGGGGGGGACACTGTCAGGGTAATGTAGAGGGAGCTCTACACTGTATCTAACCCGTGCTGTGCCTGTCCTGGGAGAGCTCGATGCTGACACTGGGTATAAAGTGGGGGACCCACTGTCAGGGTAATGTAGAGGGAGCTCTACACTGTATCTAACCCGTGCTGTACCTGTCCTGGGAGGGCTCGATGCTGACACTGGGTATAAAGTAGGGGACACACTGTCAGGGTAATGTAGAGGGAGCTCTACACTGTATCTAACCCGTGCTGCACCTGTCCTGGGAGAGCTCGATGCTGACACTGGGTATAAAGTGGGGGGGACACGGTCAGGGTAATGTAGAGGGAGCTCTACACTGTATCTAACCCGTGCTGTACCTGTCCCGGGAGAGCTCGATGCTGACACTGGGTATAAAGTGGGGGGGACACGGTCAGGGTAATGTAGAGGGAGCTCTACACTGTATCTACCCCGTGCTGTACCTGTCCTGGGAGGGCTCGATGCTGACACTGGGTATAAAGTGGGGGACACACTGTCAGGGTAATGTAGAGGGAGCTCTACACTGTATCTAACCCGTGCTGTACCTGTCCTGGGAGAGCTCGATGCTGACACTGGGTATAAATTGGGGGGGACACTGTCAGGGTAATGTAGAGGGAGCTCTACACTGTATCTAACCCGTGCTGTACCTGTCCTGGGAGAGCTCGATGCTGACACTGGGTATAAAGTGGGGGACACACTGTCAGGGTAATGTAGAGGGAGCTCTACACTGTATCTAACCCGTGCTGTACCTGTCCTGGGAGAGCTCGATGCTGACACTGGGTATAAAGTGGGGGGACACTGTCAGGGTAATGTAGAGGGAGCTCTACACTGTGTCTAACCCGTGCTGTACCTGTCCTGGGAGAGCTCGATGCTGACACTGGGTATAAAGTGGGGGACACACTGTCAGGGTAATGTAGAGGGAGCTCTACACTGTATCTACCCCGTGCTGTACCTGTCCTGGGAGAGCTCGATGCTGACACTGGGTATAAAGTGGGGGACACACTGTCAGGGTAATGTAGAGGGAGCTCAACACTGTATCTAACCCGTGCTGCACCTGTCCTGGGAGAGCTCGATGCTGACACTGGGTATAAAGTGGGGGACACACTGTCAGGGTAATGTAGAGGGAGCTCTACACTGTATCTAACCCGTGCTGTACTTGTCCTGGGAGGGCTCGATGCTGACACTGGGTATAAAGTGGGGGGACACAGTGAGGGTAATGTAGAGGGAGCTCTACACTGTATCTAACCCGTGCTGTACCTGTCCTGGGAGAGCTCGATGCTGACACTGGGTATAAAGTGGGGGACACACTGTCAGGGTAATGTAGAGGGAGCTCGACACTGTATCTACCCCGTGCTGTACCTGTCCTGGGAGGGCTCGATGCTGACACTGGGTATAAAGTGGGGGGACACAGTGAGGGTAATGTAGAGGGAGCTCTACACTGTATCTAACCCGTGCTGTACCTGTCCTGGGAGAGCTCGATGCTGACACTGGGTATAAAGTGGGGGGACACAGTGAGGGTAATGTAGAGGGAGCTCTACACTGTATCTAACCCGTGCTGTACCTGTCCTGGGAGAGCTCGATGCTGACACTGGGTATAAAGTGGGGGGGACACTGTCAGGGTAATGTAGAGGGAGCTCTACACTGTATCTAACCCGTGCTGTACCTGTCCTGGGAGAGCTCGATGCTGACACTGGGTATAAAGTGGGGGGGACACTGTCAGGGTAATGTAGAGGGAGCTCTACACTGTATCTAACCCGTGCTGTACCTGTCCTGGGAGAGCTCGTTGCTGACACTGGGTATAAAGTGGGGGACACACTGTCAGGGTAATGTAGAGGGAGCTCTACACTGTATCTACCCCGTGCTGTACCTGTCCTGGGAGAGCTCGATGCTGACACTGGGTATAAAGTGGGGGACACACTGTCAGGGTAATGTAGAGGGAGCTCTACACTGTATCTAACCCGTGCTGTACCTGTCCTGGGAGAGCTCGATGCTGACACTGGGTATAAAGTGGGGGACACACTGTCAGGGTAATGTAGAGGGAGCTCTACACTGTATCTAACCCGTGCTGTACCTGTCCTGGGAGAGCTCGATGCTGACACTGGGTATAAAGTGGGGGACACACTGTCAGGGCAATGTAGAGGGAGCTCTACACTGTATCTAACCCGTGCTGTACCTGTCCTGGGAGAGCTCGATGCTGACACTGGGTATAAAGTGGGGGACACACTGTCAGGGCAATGTAGAGGGAGCTCTACACTGTATCTAACCCGTGCTGTACCTGTCCTGGGAGCGCTCGATGCTGACACTGGGTATAAAGTGGGAGGCACACTGTCAGGGCAATGTAGAGGGAGCTCTACACTGTATCTAACCCGTGCTGTACCTGTCCTGGGAGAGCTCGATGCTGACACTGGGTATAAAGTGGGGGACACACTGTCAGGGTAATGTAGAGGGAGCTCTACACTGTATCTAACCCGTGCTGTACCTGTACTGGGAGAGCTCGATGCTGACACTGGGTATAAAGTGGGGGGGACACTGTCAGGGTAATGTAGAGGGAGCTCTACACTGTATCTAACCCGTGCTGTACCTGTCCTGGGAGAGCTCGATGCTGACACTGGGTATAAAGTGGGGGACACACTGTCAGGGTAATGTAGAGGGAGCTCTACACTGTATCTAACCCGTGCTGTACCTGTCCTGGGAGCGCTCGATGCTGACACTGGGTATAAAGTGGGGGACACACTGCCAGGGTAATGTAGAGGGAGCTCTACACTGTATCTAACCCGTGCTGTACCTGTCCTGGGAGAGCTCGTTGCTGACACTGGGTATAAAGTGGGGGACACACTGTCAGGGTAATGTAGAGGGAGCTCTACACTGTATCTACCCCGTGCTGTACCTGTCCTGGGAGGGCTCGATGCTGACACTGGGTATAAAGTGGGGGGACACAGTGAGGGTAATGTAGAGGGAGCTCTACACTGTATCTAACCCGTGCTGTACCTGTCCTGGGAGAGCTCGATGCTGACACTGGGTATAAAGTGGGGGGACACAGTGAGGGTAATGTAGAGGGAGCTCTACACTGTATCTAACCCGTGCTGTACCTGTCCTGGGAGAGCTCGATGCTGACACTGGGTATAAAGTGGGGGGGACACTGTCAGGGTAATGTAGAGGGAGCTCTACACTGTATCTAACCCGTGCTGTACCTGTCCTGGGAGAGCTCGATGCTGACACTGGGTATAAAGTGGGGGGGGCACTGTCAGGGTAATGTAGAGGGAGCTCTACACTGTATCTAACCCGTGCTGTACCTGTCCTGGGAGAGCTCGTTGCTGACACTGGGTATAAAGTGGGGGACACACTGTCAGGGTAATGTAGAGGGAGATCTACACTGTATCTACCCCGTGCTGTACCTGTCCTGGGAGAGCTCGATGCTGACACTGGGTATAAAGTGGGGGACACACTGTCAGGGTAATGTAGAGGGAGCTCTACACTGTATCTAACCCGTGCTGTACCTGTCCTGGGAGAGCTCGATGCTGACACTGGGTATAAAGTGGGGGACACACTGTCAGGGCAATGTAGAGGGAGCTCTACACTGTATCTAACCCGTGCTGTACCTGTCCTGGGAGAGCTCGATGCTGACACTGGGTATAAAGTGGGGGACACACTGTCAGGGCAATGTAGAGGGAGCTCTACACTGTATCTAACCCGTGCTGTACCTGTCCTGGGAGCGCTCGATGCTGACACTGGGTATAAAGTGGGAGGCACACTGTCAGGGCAATGTAGAGGGAGCTCTACACTGTATCTAACCCGTGCTGTACCTGTCCTGGGAGAGCTCGATGCTGACACTGGGTATAAAGTGGGGGACACACTGTCAGGGTAATGTAGAGGGAGCTCTACACTGTATCTAACCCGTGCTGTACCTGTACTGGGAGAGCTCGATGCTGACACTGGGTATAAAGTGGGGGGGACACTGTCAGGGTAATGTAGAGGGAGCTCTACACTGTATCTAACCCGTGCTGTACCTGTCCTGGGAGAGCTCGATGCTGACACTGGGTATAAAGTGGGGGACACTCTGTCAGGGTAATGTAGAGGGAGCTCTACACTGTATCTAACCCGTGCTGTACCTGTCCTGGGAGCGCTCGATGCTGACACTGGGTATAAAGTGGGGGACACACTGCCAGGGTAATGTAGAGGGAGCTCTACACTGTATCTAACCCGTGCTGTACCTGTCCTGGGAGAGCTCGATGCTGACACTGGGTATAAAGTGGGGGGACACTGTCAGGGTAATGTAGAGGGAGCTCTACACTGTATCTAACCCGTGCTGTACCTGTCCTGGGAGCGCTCGATGCTGACACTGGGTATAAAGTGGGGGACACACTGTCAGAGTAATGTAGAGGGAGCTCTACACTGTATCTAACCCGTGCTGTACCTGTCCTGGGAGAGCTCGATGCTGACACTGGGTATAAAGTGGGGAGGACACTGTCAGGGTAATGTAGAGGGAGCTCTACACTGTATCTAACCCGTGCTGTACCTGTCCTGGGAGCGCTCGATGCTGACACTGGGTATAAAGTGGGGGACACACTGTCAGGGTAATGTACAGGGTGCTCTACACTGTATCTAACCCGTGCTGTACCTGTCCTGGGAGAGCTCGATGCTGACACTGGGTATAAAGTGGGGGACACACTGTCAGGGTAATGTACAGGGTGCTCTACACTGTATCTAACCCGTGCTGTACCTGACCTGGGAGAGCTCGATGCTGACACTGGGTATAAAGTGGGGGACACACTGTCAGGGTAATGTACAGGGTGCTCTACACTGTATCTAACCCGTGCTGTACCTGTCCTGGGAGAGCTCGATGCTGACACTGGGTATAAAGTGGGGGACACACTGTCAGGGTAATGTACAGGGTGCTCTACACTGTATCTAACCCGTGCTGTACCTGTCCTGGCAGAGCTCGATGCTGACACTGGGTATAAAGTGGGGGACACACTGTCAGGGTAATGTAGAGGGAGCTCTACACTGTATCTAACCCGTGCTGTACCTGTCCTGGGAGAGCTCGATGCTGACACTGGGTATAAAGTGGGGGACACACTGTCAGGGTAATGTAGAGCGAGCTCTACACTGTATCTAACCCGTGCTGTACCTGTCCTGGGAGCGCTCGATGCTGACACTGGGTATAAAGTGGGGGACACACTGTCAGGGTAATGTAGAGGGAGCTCTACACTGTATCTAACCCGTGCTGTACCTGTCCTGGGAGCGCTCGATGCTGACACTGGGTATAAAGTGGGGGACACACTGCCAGGGTAATGTAGAGGGAGCTCTACACTGTATCTAACCCGTGCTGTACCTGTCCTGGGAGAGCTCGTTGCTGACACTGGGTATAAAGTGGGGGACACACTGTCAGGGTAATGTAGAGGGAGCTCTACACTGTATCTACCCCGTGCTGTACCTGTCCTGGGAGGGCTCGATGCTGACACTGGGTATAAAGTGGGGGGACACAGTGAGGGTAATGTAGAGGGAGCTCTACACTGTATCTAACCCGTGCTGTACCTGTCCTGGGAGAGCTCGATGCTGACACTGGGTATAAAGTGGGGGGACACAGTGAGGGTAATGTAGAGGGAGCTCTACACTGTATCTAACCCGTGCTGTACCTGTCCTGGGAGAGCTCGATGCTGACACTGGGTATAAAGTGGGGGGGACACTGTCAGGGTAATGTAGAGGGAGCTCTACACTGTATCTAACCCGTGCTGTACCTGTCCTGGGAGAGCTCGATGCTGACACTGGGTATAAAGTGGGGGGGACACTGTCAGGGTAATGTAGAGGGAGCTCTACACTGTATCTAACCCGTGCTGTACCTGTCCTGGGAGAGCTCGTTGCTGACACTGGGTATAAAGTGGGGGACACACTGTCAGGGTAATGTAGAGGGAGCTCTACACTGTATCTACCCCGTGCTGTACCTGTCCTGGGAGAGCTCGATGCTGACACTGGGTATAAAGTGGGGGACACACTGTCAGGGTAATGTAGAGGGAGCTCTACACTGTATCTAACCCGTGCTGTACCTGTCCTGGGAGAGCTCGATGCTGACACTGGGTATAAAGTGGGGGACACACTGTCAGGGTAATGTAGAGGGAGCTCTACACTGTATCTAACCCGTGCTGTACCTGTCCTGGGAGAGCTCGATGCTGACACTGGGTATAAAGTGGGGGACACACTGTCAGGGCAATGTAGAGGGAGCTCTACACTGTATCTAACCCGTGCTGTACCTGTCCTGGGAGAGCTCGATGCTGACACTGGGTATAAAGTGGGGGACACACTGTCAGGGCAATGTAGAGGGAGCTCTACACTGTATCTAACCCGTGCTGTACCTGTCCTGGGAGCGCTCGATGCTGACACTGGGTATAAAGTGGGAGGCACACTGTCAGGGCAATGTAGAGGGAGCTCTACACTGTATCTAACCCGTGCTGTACCTGTCCTGGGAGAGCTCGATGCTGACACTGGGTATAAAGTGGGGGACACACTGTCAGGGTAATGTAGAGGGAGCTCTACACTGTATCTAACCCGTGCTGTACCTGTACTGGGAGAGCTCGATGCTGACACTGGGTATAAAGTGGGGGGGACACTGTCAGGGTAATGTAGAGGGAGCTCTACACTGTATCTAACCCGTGCTGTACCTGTCCTGGGAGAGCTCGATGCTGACACTGGGTATAAAGTGGGGGACACACTGTCAGGGTAATGTAGAGGGAGCTCTACACTGTATCTAACCCGTGCTGTACCTGTCCTGGGAGCGCTCGATGCTGACACTGGGTATAAAGTGGGGGACACACTGCCAGGGTAATGTAGAGGGAGCTCTACACTGTATCTAACCCGTGCTGTACCTGTCCTGGGAGAGCTCGTTGCTGACACTGGGTATAAAGTGGGGGACACACTGTCAGGGTAATGTAGAGGGAGCTCTACACTGTATCTACCCCGTGCTGTACCTGTCCTGGGAGGGCTCGATGCTGACACTGGGTATAAAGTGGGGGGACACAGTGAGGGTAATGTAGAGGGAGCTCTACACTGTATCTAACCCGTGCTGTACCTGTCCTGGGAGAGCTCGATGCTGACACTGGGTATAAAGTGGGGGGACACAGTGAGGGTAATGTAGAGGGAGCTCTACACTGTATCTAACCCGTGCTGTACCTGTCCTGGGAGAGCTCGATGCTGACACTGGGTATAAAGTGGGGGGGACACTGTCAGGGTAATGTAGAGGGAGCTCTACACTGTATCTAACCCGTGCTGTACCTGTCCTGGGAGAGCTCGATGCTGACACTGGGTATAAAGTGGGGGGGGCACTGTCAGGGTAATGTAGAGGGAGCTCTACACTGTATCTAACCCGTGCTGTACCTGTCCTGGGAGAGCTCGTTGCTGACACTGGGTATAAAGTGGGGGACACACTGTCAGGGTAATGTAGAGGGAGATCTACACTGTATCTACCCCGTGCTGTACCTGTCCTGGGAGAGCTCGATGCTGACACTGGGTATAAAGTGGGGGACACACTGTCAGGGTAATGTAGAGGGAGCTCTACACTGTATCTAACCCGTGCTGTACCTGTCCTGGGAGAGCTCGATGCTGACACTGGGTATAAAGTGGGGGACACACTGTCAGGGCAATGTAGAGGGAGCTCTACACTGTATCTAACCCGTGCTGTACCTGTCCTGGGAGAGCTCGATGCTGACACTGGGTATAAAGTGGGGGACACACTGTCAGGGCAATGTAGAGGGAGCTCTACACTGTATCTAACCCGTGCTGTACCTGTCCTGGGAGCGCTCGATGCTGACACTGGGTATAAAGTGGGAGGCACACTGTCAGGGCAATGTAGAGGGAGCTCTACACTGTATCTAACCCGTGCTGTACCTGTCCTGGGAGAGCTCGATGCTGACACTGGGTATAAAGTGGGGGACACACTGTCAGGGTAATGTAGAGGGAGCTCTACACTGTATCTAACCCGTGCTGTACCTGTACTGGGAGAGCTCGATGCTGACACTGGGTATAAAGTGGGGGGGACACTGTCAGGGTAATGTAGAGGGAGCTCTACACTGTATCTAACCCGTGCTGTACCTGTCCTGGGAGAGCTCGATGCTGACACTGGGTATAAAGTGGGGGACACTCTGTCAGGGTAATGTAGAGGGAGCTCTACACTGTATCTAACCCGTGCTGTACCTGTCCTGGGAGCGCTCGATGCTGACACTGGGTATAAAGTGGGGGACAC
Source organism: Scyliorhinus torazame (assembly GCF_047496885.1). Taxonomy (NCBI): domain Eukaryota; kingdom Metazoa; phylum Chordata; class Chondrichthyes; order Carcharhiniformes; family Scyliorhinidae; genus Scyliorhinus; species Scyliorhinus torazame. The sequence goes on along the minus strand of NC_092710.1, from coordinate 17,003,791 downwards.
ACTGCCAGGGTAATGTAGAGGGAGCTCTACACTGTATCTAACCCGTGCTGTACCTGTCCTGGGAGAGCTCGATGCTGACACTGGGTATAAAGTGGGGGGACACTGTCAGGGTAATGTAGAGGGAGCTCTACACTGTATCTAACCCGTGCTGTACCTGTCCTGGGAGCGCTCGATGCTGACACTGGGTATAAAGTGGGGGACACACTGTCAGAGTAATGTAGAGGGAGCTCTACACTGTATCTAACCCGTGCTGTACCTGTCCTGGGAGAGCTCGATGCTGACACTGGGTATAAAGTGGGGAGGACACTGTCAGGGTAATGTAGAGGGAGCTCTACACTGTATCTAACCCGTGCTGTACCTGTCCTGGGAGCGCTCGATGCTGACACTGGGTATAAAGTGGGGGACACACTGTCAGGGTAATGTACAGGGTGCTCTACACTGTATCTAACCCGTGCTGTACCTGTCCTGGGAGAGCTCGATGCTGACACTGGGTATAAAGTGGGGGACACACTGTCAGGGTAATGTACAGGGTGCTCTACACTGTATCTAACCCGTGCTGTACCTGACCTGGGAGAGCTCGATGCTGACACTGGGTATAAAGTGGGGGACACACTGTCAGGGTAATGTACAGGGTGCTCTACACTGTATCTAACCCGTGCTGTACCTGTCCTGGGAGAGCTCGATGCTGACACTGGGTATAAAGTGGGGGACACACTGTCAGGGTAATGTACAGGGTGCTCTACACTGTATCTAACCCGTGCTGTACCTGTCCTGGCAGAGCTCGATGCTGACACTGGGTATAAAGTGGGGGACACACTGTCAGGGTAATGTAGAGGGAGCTCTACACTGTATCTAACCCGTGCTGTACCTGTCCTGGGAGAGCTCGATGCTGACACTGGGTATAAAGTGGGGGACACACTGTCAGGGTAATGTAGAGCGAGCTCTACACTGTATCTAACCCGTGCTGTACCTGTCCTGGGAGCGCTCGATGCTGACACTGGGTATAAAGTGGGGGACACACTGTCAGGGTAATGTAGAGGGAGCTCTACACTGTATCTAACCCGTGCTGTACCTGTCCTGGGAGCGCTCGATGCTGACACTGGGTATAAAGTGGGGGACACACTGCCAGGGTAATGTAGAGGGAGCTCTACACTGTATCTAACCCGTGCTGTACCTGTCCTGGGAGAGCTCGTTGCTGACACTGGGTATAAAGTGGGGGACACACTGTCAGGGTAATGTAGAGGGAGCTCTACACTGTATCTACCCCGTGCTGTACCTGTCCTGGGAGGGCTCGATGCTGACACTGGGTATAAAGTGGGGGGACACAGTGAGGGTAATGTAGAGGGAGCTCTACACTGTATCTAACCCGTGCTGTACCTGTCCTGGGAGAGCTCGATGCTGACACTGGGTATAAAGTGGGGGGACACAGTGAGGGTAATGTAGAGGGAGCTCTACACTGTATCTAACCCGTGCTGTACCTGTCCTGGGAGAGCTCGATGCTGACACTGGGTATAAAGTGGGGGGGACACTGTCAGGGTAATGTAGAGGGAGCTCTACACTGTATCTAACCCGTGCTGTACCTGTCCTGGGAGAGCTCGATGCTGACACTGGGTATAAAGTGGGGGGGACACTGTCAGGGTAATGTAGAGGGAGCTCTACACTGTATCTAACCCGTGCTGTACCTGTCCTGGGAGAGCTCGTTGCTGACACTGGGTATAAAGTGGGGGACACACTGTCAGCGTAATGTAGAGGGAGATCTACACTGTATCTACCCCGTGCTGTACCTGTCCTGGGAGAGCTCGATGCTGACACTGGGTATAAAGTGGGGGACACACTGTCAGGGTAATGTAGAGGGAGCTCTACACTGTATCTAACCCGTGCTGTACCTGTCCTGGGAGAGCTCGATGCTGACACTGGGTATAAAGTGGGGGACACACTGTCAGGGCAATGTAGAGGGAGCTCTACACTGTATCTAACCCGTGCTGTACCTGTCCTGGGAGAGCTCGATGCTGACACTGGGTATAAAGTGGGGGACACACTGTCAGGGCAATGTAGAGGGAGCTCTACACTGTATCTAACCCGTGCTGTACCTGTCCTGGGAGCGCTCGATGCTGACACTGGGTATAAAGTGGGAGGCACACTGTCAGGGCAATGTAGAGGGAGCTCTACACTGTATCTAACCCGTGCTGTACCTGTCCTGGGAGAGCTCGATGCTGACACTGGGTATAAAGTGGGGGACACACTGTCAGGGTAATGTAGAGGGAGCTCTACACTGTATCTAACCCGTGCTGTACCTGTACTGGGAGAGCTCGATGCTGACACTGGGTATAAAGTGGGGGGGACACTGTCAGGGTAATGTAGAGGGAGCTCTACACTGTATCTAACCCGTGCTGTACCTGTCCTGGGAGAGCTCGATGCTGACACTGGGTATAAAGTGGGGGACACTCTGTCAGGGTAATGTAGAGGGAGCTCTACACTGTATCTAACCCGTGCTGTACCTGTCCTGGGAGCGCTCGATGCTGACACTGGGTATAAAGTGGGGGACACACTGCCAGGGTAATGTAGAGGGAGCTCTACACTGTATCTAACCCGTGCTGTACCTGTCCTGGGAGAGCTCGATGCTGACACTGGGTATAAAGTGGGGGGACACTGTCAGGGTAATGTAGAGGGAGCTCTACACTGTATCTAACCCGTGCTGTACCTGTCCTGGGAGCGCTCGATGCTGACACTGGGTATAAAGTGGGGGACACACTGTCAGAGTAATGTAGAGGGAGCTCTACACTGTATCTAACCCGTGCTGTACCTGTCCTGGGAGAGCTCGATGCTGACACTGGGTATAAAGTGGGGAGGACACTGTCAGGGTAATGTAGAGGGAGCTCTACACTGTATCTAACCCGTGCTGTACCTGTCCTGGGAGCGCTCGATGCTGACACTGGGTATAAAGTGGGGGACACACTGTCAGGGTAATGTACAGGGTGCTCTACACTGTATCTAACCCGTGCTGTACCTGTCCTGGGAGAGCTCGATGCTGACACTGGGTATAAAGTGGGGGACACACTGTCAGGGTAATGTACAGGGTGCTCTACACTGTATCTAACCCGTGCTGTACCTGACCTGGGAGAGCTCGATGCTGACACTGGGTATAAAGTGGGGGACACACTGTCAGGGTAATGTACAGGGTGCTCTACACTGTATCTAACCCGTGCTGTACCTGTCCTGGGAGAGCTCGATGCTGACACTGGGTATAAAGTGGGGGACACACTGTCAGGGTAATGTACAGGGTGCTCTACACTGTATCTAACCCGTGCTGTACCTGTCCTGGGAGAGCTCGATGCTGACACTGGGTATAAAGTGGGGGACACACTGTCAGGGTAATGTAGAGGGAGCTCTACACTGTATCTAACCCGTGCTGTACCTGTCCTGGGAGAGCTCGATGCTGACACTGGGTATAAAGTGGGGGACACACTGTCAGGGTAATGTAGAGCGAGCTCTACACTGTATCTAACCCGTGCTGTACCTGTCCTGGGAGCGCTCGATGCTGACACTGGGTATAAAGTGGGGGACACACTGTCAGGGTAATGTAGAGGGAGCTCTACACTGTATCTAACCCGTGCTGTACCTGTCCTGGGAGCGCTCGATGCTGACACTGGGTATAAAGTGGGGGACACACTGCCAGGGTAATGTAGAGGGAGCTCTACACTGTATCTAACCCGTGCTGTACCTGTCCTGGGAGAGCTCGTTGCTGACACTGGGTATAAAGTGGGGGACACACTGTCAGGGTAATGTAGAGGGAGCTCTACACTGTATCTACCCCGTGCTGTACCTGTCCTGGGAGGGCTCGATGCTGACACTGGGTATAAAGTGGGGGGACACAGTGAGGGTAATGTAGAGGGAGCTCTACACTGTATCTAACCCGTGCTGTACCTGTCCTGGGAGAGCTCGATGCTGACACTGGGTATAAAGTGGGGGGACACAGTGAGGGTAATGTAGAGGGAGCTCTACACTGTATCTAACCCGTGCTGTACCTGTCCTGGGAGAGCTCGATGCTGACACTGGGTATAAAGTGGGGGGGACACTGTCAGGGTAATGTAGAGGGAGCTCTACACTGTATCTAACCCGTGCTGTACCTGTCCTGGGAGAGCTCGATGCTGACACTGGGTATAAAGTGGGGGGGACACTGTCAGGGTAATGTAGAGGGAGCTCTACACTGTATCTAACCCGTGCTGTACCTGTCCTGGGAGAGCTCGTTGCTGACACTGGGTATAAAGTGGGGGACACACTGTCAGCGTAATGTAGAGGGAGATCTACACTGTATCTACCCCGTGCTGTACCTGTCCTGGGAGAGCTCGATGCTGACACTGGGTATAAAGTGGGGGACACACTGTCAGGGTAATGTAGAGGGAGCTCTACACTGTATCTAACCCGTGCTGTACCTGTCCTGGGAGAGCTCGATGCTGACACTGGGTATAAAGTGGGGGACACACTGTCAGGGCAATGTAGAGGGAGCTCTACACTGTATCTAACCCGTGCTGTACCTGTCCTGGGAGAGCTCGATGCTGACACTGGGTATAAAGTGGGGGACACACTGTCAGGGCAATGTAGAGGGAGCTCTACACTGTATCTAACCCGTGCTGTACCTGTCCTGGGAGCGCTCGATGCTGACACTGGGTATAAAGTGGGAGGCACACTGTCAGGGCAATGTAGAGGGAGCTCTACACTGTATCTAACCCGTGCTGTACCTGTCCTGGGAGAGCTCGATGCTGACACTGGGTATAAAGTGGGGGACACACTGTCAGGGTAATGTAGAGGGAGCTCTACACTGTATCTAACCCGTGCTGTACCTGTACTGGGAGAGCTCGATGCTGACACTGGGTATAAAGTGGGGGGGACACTGTCAGGGTAATGTAGAGGGAGCTCTACACTGTATCTAACCCGTGCTGTACCTGTCCTGGGAGAGCTCGATGCTGACACTGGGTATAAAGTGGGGGACACACTGTCAGGGTAATGTAGAGGGAGCTCTACACTGTATCTAACCCGTGCTGTACCTGTCCTGGGAGCGCTCGATGCTGACACTGGGTATAAAGTGGGGGACACACTGCCAGGGTAATGTAGAGGGAGCTCTACACTGTATCTAACCCGTGCTGTACCTGTCCTGGGAGAGCTCGATGCTGACACTGGGTATAAAGTGGGGGGACACTGTCAGGGTAATGTAGAGGGAGCTCTAAACTGTATCTAACCCGTGCTGTACCTGTCCTGGGAGCGCTCGATGCTGACACTGGGTATAAAGTGGGGGACACACTGTCAGGGTAATGTAGAGGGAGCTCTACACTGTATCTAACCCGTGCTGTACCTGTCCTGGGAGAGCTCGATGCTGACACTGGGTATAAAGTGGGGAGGACACTGTCAGGGTAATGTAGAGGGAGCTCTACACTGTATCTAACCCGTGCTGTACCTGTCCTGGGAGCGCTCGATGCTGACACTGGGTATAAAGTGGGGGACACACTGTCAGCGTAATGTACAGGGTGCTCTACACTGTATCTAACCCGTGCTGTACCTGTCCTGGGAGAGCTCGATGCTGACACTGGGTATAAAGTGGGGGACACACTGTCAGGGTAATGTACAGGGTGCTCTACACTGTATCTAACCCGTGCTGTACCTGACCTGGGAGAGCTCGATGCTGACACTGGGTATAAAGTGGGGGACACACTGTCAGGGTAATGTACAGGGTGCTCTACACTGTATCTAACCCGTGCTGTACCTGTCCTGGGAGAGCTCGATGCTGACACTGGGTATAAAGTGGGGGACACACTGTCAGGGTAATGTACAGGGTGCTCTACACTGTATCTAACCCGTGCTGTACCTGTCCTGGGAGAGCTCGATGCTGACACTGGGTATAAAGTGGGGGACACACTGTCAGGGTAATGTAGAGGGAGCTCTACACTGTATCTAACCCGTGCTGTACCTGTCCTGGGAGAGCTCGATGCTGACACTGGGTATAAAGTGGGGGACACACTGTCAGGGTAATGTAGAGCGAGCTCTACACTGTATCTAACCCGTGCTGTACCTGTCCTGGGAGCGCTCGATGCTGACACTGGGTATAAAGTGGGGGACACACTGTCAGGGTAATGTAGAGGGAGCTCTACACTGTATCTAACCCGTGCAGTACCTGTCCTGGGAGCGCTCGATGCTGACACTGGGTATAAAGTGGGGGGGACACTGTCAGGGTAATGTAGAGGGAGCTCCACACTGTATCTAACCCGTGCTGTACCTGTCCTGGGAGAGCTCGATGCTGACACTGGGTATAAAGTGGGGGACACACTGTCAGAGTAATGTAGAGGGAGCTCTACACTGTATCTAACCCGTGCTGTACCTGTCCTGGGAGGGCTCGATGCTGACACTGGGTATAAAGTGGGGGACACACTGTCAGGGTAATGTAGAGGGAGCTCTACACTGTATCTAACCCGTGCTGTACCTGTCCTGGGAGAGCTCGATGCTGACACTGGGTATAAAGTGGGGGACACACTGTCAGGGTAATGTAGAGGGAGCTCTACACTGTATCTAACCCGTGCTGTCCCTGTCCTGGGTGAGCTCGATGCTGACACTGGGTATAAAGTGGGGGACACACTGTCAGGGTAATGTAGAGGGAGCTCTACACTGTATCTAACCCGTGCTGTACCTGTCCTGTGAGCGCTCGATGCTGACACTGGGTATAAAGTGGGAGGCACACTGTCAGGGCAATGTAGAGGGAGCTCTACACTGTATCTAACCCGTGCTGTACCTGTCCTGGGAGAGCTCGATGCTGACACTGGGTATAAAGTGGGGGACACACTGTCAGGGTAATGTAGAGGGAGCTCTACACTGTATCTAACCCGTGCTGTACCTGTACTGGGAGAGCTCGATGCTGACACTGGGTATAAAGTGGGGGGGACACTGTCAGGGTAATGTAGAGGGAGCTCTACACTGTATCTAACCCGTGCTGTACCTGTCCTGGGAGAGCTCGATGCTGACACTGGGTATAAAGTGGGGGACACACTGTCAGGGTAATGTAGAGGGAGCTCTACACTGTATCTAACCCGTGCTGTACCTGTCCTGGGAGCGCTCGATGCTGACACTGGGTATAAAGTGGGGGACACACTGCCAGGGTAATGTAGAGGGAGCTCTACACTGTATCTAACCCGTGCTGTACCTGTCCTGGGAGAGCTCGATGCTGACACTGGGTATAAAGTGGGGGGACACTGTCAGGGTAATGTAGAGGGAGCTCTACACTGTATCTAACCTGTGCTGTACCTGTCCTAGGAGCGCTCGATGCTGACACTGGGTATAAAGTGGGGGACACACTGTCAGGGTAATGTAGAGGGAGCTCTACACTGTATCTAACCCGTGCTGTACCTGTCCTGGGAGAGCTCGATGCTGACACTGGGTATAAAGTGGGGAGGACACTGTCAGGGTAATGTAGAGGGAGCTCTACACTGTATCTAACCCGTGCTGTACCTGTCCTGGGAGCGCTCGATGCTGACACTGGGTATAAAGTGGGGGACACACTGTCAGGGTAATGTACAGGGTGCTCTACACTGTATCTAACCCGTGCTGTACCTGTCCTGGGAGAGCTCGATGCTGACACTGGGTATAAAGTGGGGGACACTGTCAGGGTAATGTACAGGGTGCTCTACACTGTATCTAACCCGTGCTGTACCTGTCCTGGGAGAGCTCGATGCTGACACTGGGTATAAAGTGGGGGACACACTGTCAGGGTAATGTAGAGGGAGCTCTACACTGTATCTAACCCGTGCTGTACCTGTCCTGGGAGAGCTCGATGCTGACACTGGGTATAAAGTGGGGGACACACTGTCAGGGTAATGTAGAGGGAGCTCTACACTGTATCTAACCCGTGCTGTACCTGTCCTGGGAGCGCTCGATGCTGACACTGGGTATAAAGTGGGGGACACACTGTCAGGGTAATGTAGAGGGAGCTCTACACTGTATCTAACCCGTGCTGTACCTGTCCTGGGAGCGCTCGATGCTGACACTGGGTATAAAGTGGGGGGGACACTGTCAGGGTAATGTAGAGGGAGCTCCACACTGTATCTAACCCGTGCTGTACCTGTCCTGGGAGAGCTCGATGCTGACACTGGGTATAAAGTGGGGGACACACTGTCAGAGTAATGTAGAGGGAGCTCTACACTGTATCTAACCCGTGCTGTACCTGTACTGGGAGGGCTCGATGCTGACACTGGGTATAAAGTGGGGGACACACTGTCAGGGTAATGTAGAGGGAGCTCTACACTGTATCTAACCCGTGCTGTACCTGTCCTGGGAGAGCTCGATGCTGACACTGGGTATAAAGTGGGGGACACACTGTCAGGGTAATGTAGAGGGAGCTCTACACTGTATCTAACCCGTGCTGTCCCTGTCCTGGGTGAGCTCGATGCTGACACTGGGTATAAAGTGGGGGGGACACTGTCAGGGTAATGTAGAGGGAGCTCTACACTGTATCTAACCCGTGCTGTACCTGTCCTGGGAGAGCTCGATGCTGACACTGGGTATAAAGTGGGGGACACACTGTCAGGGTAATGTAGAGGGAGCTCTACACTGTATCTAACCCGTGCTGTACCTGTCCTGGGAGAGCTCGATGCTGACACTGGGTATAAAGTGGGGGACACAATGTCAGGGTAATGTAGAGGGAGCTCTACACTGTATCTAACCCGTGCTGTACCTGTCCTGGGAGAGCTCGATGCTGACACTGGGTATAAAGTGGGGGACACTCTGTCAGGGTAATGTAGAGGGAGCTCTACACTGTATCTAACCCGTGCTGTACCTGTCCTGGGAGCGCTCGATGCTGACACTGGGTATAAAGTGGGGGACACACTGCCAGGGTAATGTAGAGGGAGCTCTACACTGTATCTAACCCGTGCTGTACCTGTCCTGGGAGAGCTCGATGCTGACACTGGGTATAAAGTGGGGGGACACTGTCAGGGTAATGTAGAGGGAGCTCTACACTGTATCTAACCCGTGCTGTACCTGTCCTGGGAGCGCTCGATGCTGACACTGGGTATAAAGTGGGGGACACACTGTCAGAGTAATGTAGAGGGAGCTCTACACTGTATCTAACCCGTGCTGTACCTGTCCTGGGAGAGCTCGATGCTGACACTGGGTATAAAGTGGGGAGGACACTGTCAGGGTAATGTAGAGGGAGCTCTACACTGTATCTAACCCGTGCTGTACCTGTCCTGGGAGCGCTCGATGCTGACACTGGGTATAAAGTGGGGGACACACTGTCAGGGTAATGTACAGGGTGCTCTACACTGTATCTAACCCGTGCTGTACCTGTCCTGGGAGAGCTCGATGCTGACACTGGGTATAAAGTGGGGGACACACTGTCAGGGTAATGTACAGGGTGCTCTACACTGTATCTAACCCGTGCTGTACCTGACCTGGGAGAGCTCGATGCTGACACTGGGTATAAAGTGGGGGACACACTGTCAGGGTAATGTACAGGGTGCTCTACACTGTATCTAACCCGTGCTGTACCTGTCCTGGGAGAGCTCGATGCTGACACTGGGTATAAAGTGGGGGACACACTGTCAGGGTAATGTACAGGGTGCTCTACACTGTATCTAACCCGTGCTGTACCTGTCCTGGGAGAGCTCGATGCTGACACTGGGTATAAAGTGGGGGACACACTGTCAGGGTAATGTAGAGGGAGCTCTACACTGTATCTAACCCGTGCTGTACCTGTCCTGGGAGAGCTCGATGCTGACACTGGGTATAAAGTGGGGGACACACTGTCAGGGTAATGTAGAGCGAGCTCTACACTGTATCTAACCCGTGCTGTACCTGTCCTGGGAGCGCTCGATGCTGACACTGGGTATAAAGTGGGGGACACACTGTCAGGGTAATGTAGAGGGAGCTCTACACTGTATCTAACCCGTGCTGTACCTGTCCTGGGAGCGCTCGATGCTGACACTGGGTATAAAGTAGGGGACACACTGCCAGGGTAATGTAGAGGGAGCTCTACACTGTATCTAACCCGTGCTGTACCTGTCCTGGGAGAGCTCGTTGCTGACACTGGGTATAAAGTGGGGGACACACTGTCAGGGTAATGTAGAGGGAGCTCTACACTGTATCTACCCCGTGCTGTACCTGTCCTGGGAGGGCTCGATGCTGACACTGGGTATAAAGTGGGGGGACACAGTGAGGGTAATGTAGAGGGAGCTCTACACTGTATCTAACCCGTGCTGTACCTGTCCTGGGAGAGCTCGATGCTGACACTGGGTATAAAGTGGGGGGACACAGTGAGGGTAATGTAGAGGGAGCTCTACACTGTATCTAACCCGTGCTGTACCTGTCCTGGGAGAGCTCGATGCTGACACTGGGTATAAAGTGGGGGGGACACTGTCAGGGTAATGTAGAGGGAGCTCTACACTGTATCTAACCCGTGCTGTACCTGTCCTGGGAGAGCTCGATGCTGACACTGGGTATAAAGTGGGGGGGACACTGTCAGGGTAATGTAGAGGGAGCTCTACACTGTATCTAACCCGTGCTGTACCTGTCCTGGGAGAGCTCGTTGCTGACACTGGGTATAAAGTGGGGGACACACTGTCAGCGTAATGTAGAGGGAGATCTACACTGTATCTACCCCGTGCTGTACCTGTCCTGGGAGAGCTCGATGCTGACACTGGGTATAAAGTGGGGGACACACTGTCAGGGTAATGTAGAGGGAGCTCTACACTGTATCTAACCCGTGCTGTACCTGTCCTGGGAGAGCTCGATGCTGACACTGGGTATAAAGTGGGGGACACACTGTCAGGGCAATGTAGAGGGAGCTCTACACTGTATCTAACCCGTGCTGTACCTGTCCTGGGAGAGCTCGATGCTGACACTGGGTATAAAGTGGGGGACACACTGTCAGGGCAATGTAGAGGGAGCTCTACACTGTATCTAACCCGTGCTGTACCTGTCCTGGGAGCGCTCGATGCTGACACTGGGTATAAAGTGGGAGGCACACTGTCAGGGCAATGTAGAGGGAGCTCTACACTGTATCTAACCCGTGCTGTACCTGTCCTGGGAGAGCTCGATGCTGACACTGGGTATAAAGTGGGGGACACACTGTCAGGGTAATGTAGAGGGAGCTCTACACTGTATCTAACCCGTGCTGTACCTGTACTGGGAGAGCTCGATGCTGACACTGGGTATAAAGTGGGGGGGACACTGTCAGGGTAATGTAGAGGGAGCTCTACACTGTATCTAACCCGTGCTGTACCTGTCCTGGGAGAGCTCGATGCTGACACTGGGTATAAAGTGGGGGACACACTGTCAGGGTAATGTAGAGGGAGCTCTACACTGTATCTAACCCGTGCTGTACCTGTCCTGGGAGCGCTCGATGCTGACACTGGGTATAAAGTGGGGGACACACTGCCAGGGTAATGTAGAGGGAGCTCTACACTGTATCTAACCCGTGCTGTACCTGTCCTGGGAGAGCTCGATGCTGACACTGGGTATAAAGTGGGGGGACACTGTCAGGGTAATGTAGAGGGAGCTCTAAACTGTATCTAACCCGTGCTGTACCTGTCCTGGGAGCGCTCGATGCTGACACTGGGTATAAAGTGGGGGACACACTGTCAGGGTAATGTAGAGGGAGCTCTACACTGTATCTAACCCGTGCTGTACCTGTCCTGGGAGAGCTCGATGCTGACACTGGGTATAAAGTGGGGAGGACACTGTCAGGGTAATGTAGAGGGAGCTCTACACTGTATCTAACCCGTGCTGTACCTGTCCTGGGAGCGCTCGATGCTGACACTGGGTATAAAGTGGGGGACACACTGTCAGCGTAATGTACAGGGTGCTCTACACTGTATCTAACCCGTGCTGTACCTGTCCTGGGAGAGCTCGATGCTGACACTGGGTATAAAGTGGGGGACACACTGTCAGGGTAATGTACAGGGTGCTCTACACTGTATCTAACCCGTGCTGTACCTGACCTGGGAGAGCTCGATGCTGACACTGGGTATAAAGTGGGGGACACACTGTCAGGGTAATGTACAGGGTGCTCTACACTGTATCTAACCCGTGCTGTACCTGTCCTGGGAGAGCTCGATGCTGACACTGGGTATAAAGTGGGGGACACACTGTCAGGGTAATGTACAGGGTGCTCTACACTGTATCTAACCCGTGCTGTACCTGTCCTGGGAGAGCTCGATGCTGACACTGGGTATAAAGTGGGGGACACACTGTCAGGGTAATGTAGAGGGAGCTCTACACTGTATCTAACCCGTGCTGTACCTGTCCTGGGAGAGCTCGATGCTGACACTGGGTATAAAGTGGGGGACACACTGTCAGGGTAATGTAGAGCGAGCTCTACACTGTATCTAACCCGTGCTGTACCTGTCCTGGGAGCGCTCGATGCTGACACTGGGTATAAAGTGGGGGACACACTGTCAGGGTAATGTAGAGGGAGCTCTACACTGTATCTAACCCGTGCAGTACCTGTCCTGGGAGCGCTCGATGCTGACACTGGGTATAAAGTGGGGGGGACACTGTCAGGGTAATGTAGAGGGAGCTCCACACTGTATCTAACCCGTGCTGTACCTGTCCTGGGAGAGCTCGATGCTGACACTGGGTATAAAGTGGGGGACACACTGTCAGAGTAATGTAGAGGGAGCTCTACACTGTATCTAACCCGTGCTGTACCTGTCCTGGGAGGGCTCGATGCTGACACTGGGTATAAAGTGGGGGACACACTGTCAGGGTAATGTAGAGGGAGCTCTACACTGTATCTAACCCGTGCTGTACCTGTCCTGGGAGAGCTCGATGCTGACACTGGGTATAAAGTGGGGGACACACTGTCAGGGTAATGTAGAGGGAGCTCTACACTGTATCTAACCCGTGCTGTCCCTGTCCTGGGTGAGCTCGATGCTGACACTGGGTATAAAGTGGGGGACACACTGTCAGGGTAATGTAGAGGGAGCTCTACACTGTATCTAACCCGTGCTGTACCTGTCCTGTGAGCGCTCGATGCTGACACTGGGTATAAAGTGGGAGGCACACTGTCAGGGCAATGTAGAGGGAGCTCTACACTGTATCTAACCCGTGCTGTACCTGTCCTGGGAGAGCTCGATGCTGACACTGGGTATAAAGTGGGGGACACACTGTCAGGGTAATGTAGAGGGAGCTCTACACTGTATCTAACCCGTGCTGTACCTGTACTGGGAGAGCTCGATGCTGACACTGGGTATAAAGTGGGGGGGACACTGTCAGGGTAATGTAGAGGGAGCTCTACACTGTATCTAACCCGTGCTGTACCTGTCCTGGGAGAGCTCGATGCTGACACTGGGTATAAAGTGGGGGACACACTGTCAGGGTAATGTAGAGGGAGCTCTACACTGTATCTAACCCGTGCTGTACCTGTCCTGGGAGCGCTCGATGCTGACACTGGGTATAAAGTGGGGGACACACTGCCAGGGTAATGTAGAGGGAGCTCTACACTGTATCTAACCCGTGCTGTACCTGTCCTGGGAGAGCTCGATGCTGACACTGGGTATAAAGTGGGGGGACACTGTCAGGGTAATGTAGAGGGAGCTCTACACTGTATCTAACCCGTGCTGTACCTGTCCTAGGAGCGCTCGATGCTGACACTGGGTATAAAGTGGGGGACACACTGTCAGGGTAATGTAGAGGGAGCTCTACACTGTATCTAACCCGTGCTGTACCTGTCCTGGGAGAGCTCGATGCTGACACTGGGTATAAAGTGGGGAGGACACTGTCAGGGTAATGTAGAGGGAGCTCTACACTGTATCTAACCCGTGCTGTACCTGTCCTGGGAGCGCTCGATGCTGACACTGGGTATAAAGTGGGGGACACACTGTCAGGGTAATGTACAGGGTGCTCTACACTGTATCTAACCCGTGCTGTACCTGTCCTGGGAGAGCTCGATGCTGACACTGGGTATAAAGTGGGGGACACTGTCAGGGTAATGTACAGGGTGCTCTACACTGTATCTAACCCGTGCTGTACCTGTCCTGGGAGAGCTCGATGCTGACACTGGGTATAAAGTGGGGGACACACTGTCAGGGTAATGTAGAGGGAGCTCTACACTGTATCTAACCCGTGCTGTACCTGTCCTGGGAGAGCTCGATGCTGACACTGGGTATAAAGTGGGGGACACACTGTCAGGGTAATGTAGAGGGAGCTCTACACTGTATCTAACCCGTGCTGTACCTGTCCTGGGAGCGCTCGATGCTGACACTGGGTATAAAGTGGGGGACACACTGTCAGGGTAATGTAGAGGGAGCTCTACACTGTATCTAACCCGTGCTGTACCTGTCCTGGGAGCGCTCGATGCTGACACTGGGTATAAAGTGGGGGGGACACTGTCAGGGTAATGTAGAGGGAGCTCCACACTGTATCTAACCCGTGCTGTACCTGTCCTGGGAGAGCTCGATGCTGACACTGGGTATAAAGTGGGGGACACACTGTCAGAGTAATGTAGAGGGAGCTCTACACTGTATCTAACCCGTGCTGTACCTGTACTGGGAGGGCTCGATGCTGACACTGGGTATAAAGTGGGGGACACACTGTCAGGGTAATGTAGAGGGAGCTCTACACTGTATCTAACCCGTGCTGTACCTGTCCTGGGAGAGCTCGATGCTGACACTGGGTATAAAGTGGGGGACACACTGTCAGGGTAATGTAGAGGGAGCTCTACACTGTATCTAACCCGTGCTGTCCCTGTCCTGGGTGAGCTCGATGCTGACACTGGGTATAAAGTGGGGGGGACACTGTCAGGGTAATGTAGAGGGAGCTCTACACTGTATCTAACCCGTGCTGTACCTGTCCTGGGAGAGCTCGATGCTGACACTGGGTATAAAGTGGGGGACACACTGTCAGGGTAATGTAGAGGGAGCTCTACACTGTATCTAACCCGTGCTGTACCTGTCCTGGGAGAGCTCGATGCTGACACTGGGTATAAAGTGGGGGACACAATGTCAGGGTAATGTAGAGGGAGCTCTACACTGTATCTAACCCGTGCTGTACCTGTCCTGGGAGAGCTCGATGCTGACACTGGGTATAAAGTGGGGGACACACTGTCAGGGTAATGTAGAGGGAGCTCTACACTGTATCTAACCCGTGCTGTACCTGTCCTGGGAGAGCTCGATGCTGACACTGGGTATAAAGTGGGGGACACACTGTCAGGGTAATGTAGAGGGAGCTCTACACTGTATCTAACCCGTGCTGTACCTGTCCTGGGAGAGCTCGATGCTGACACTGGGTATAAAGTGGGGGACACACTGTCAGGGTAATGTAGAGGGAGCTCTACACTGTATCTAACCCGTTCTGTACCTGTCCTGGGAGAGCTCGATGCTGACACTGGGTATAAAGTGGGGGACACACTGTCAGGGTAATGTAGAGGGAGCTCGACACTGTATCTAACCCGTGCTGCACCTGTCCTGGGAGAGCTCGATGCTGACACTGGGTATAAAGTGGGGGACACACTGTCAGGGTAATGTAGAGGGAGCTCTACACTGTATCTAACCTGTGCTGTACCTGTCCTGGGAGAGCTCGATGCTGACACTGGGTATAAAGTGGGGGACACACTGTCAGAGTAATGTAGAGGGAGCTCTACACTGTATCTAACCCGTGCTGTACCTGTCCTGGGAGGGCTCAATGCTGACACTGGGTATAAAGTGGGGGACACACTGTCAGGGTAATGTAGAGGGAGCTCTACACTGTATCTAACCCGTGCTGTACCTGTCCTGGGAGAGCTCGATGCTGACACTGGGTATAAAGTGGGGGACACACTGTCAGGGTAATGTAGAGGGAGCTCTACACTGTATCTAACCCGTGCTGTACCTGTCCTGGGAGAGCTCGATACTGACACTGGGTATAAAGTGGGGGACACAATGTCAGGGTAATGTAGAGGGAGCTCTACATTGTATCTAACCCGTGCTGTACCTGTCCTGGGAGAGCTCGATGCTGACACTGGGTATAAAGTGGGGGACACACTGTCAGGGTAATGTAGAGGGAGCTCTACACTGTATCTAACCCGTTCTGTACCTGTCCTGGGAGAGCTCGATGCTGACACTGGGTATAAAGTGGGGGACACACTGTCAGGGTAATGTAGTGGGAGCTCTACACTGTATCTAACCCGTGCTGTACCTGTCCTGGGAGAGCTCGATGCTGACACTGGGTATAAAGTGGGGGACACACTGTCAGGGTAATGTAGAGGGAGCTCTACAATGTATCTAACCCGTGCTGTGCCTGTCCTGGGAGAGCTCGATGCTGACACTGGGTATAAAGTGGGGGACACACTGTCAGAGTAATGTAGAGGGAGCTCTACACTGTATCTAACCCATGCTGTACCTGTCCTGGGAGGGCTCGATGATGACACTGGGTATAAAGTGGGGGGGACACTGTCAGGGTAATGTAGAGGGAGCTCTACACTGTATCTAACCCGTGCTGTACCTGTCCTGGGAGAGCTCGATGCTGACACTGGGTATAAAGTGGGGGACACACTGTCAGGGTAATGTAGAGGGAGCTCTACACTGTATCTAACCCGTGCTGTACCTGTCCTGGGAGAGCTCGATGCTGACACTGGGTATAAAGTGGGGGACACAATGTCAGGGTAATGTAGAGGGAGCTCTACATTGTATCTAACCCGTGCTGTACCTGTCCTGGGAGAGCTCGATGCTGACACTGGGTATAAAGTGGGGGACACACTGTCAGGGTAATGTAGAGGGAGCTCTACACTGGAGCTAACCCGTGCTGTACCTGTCCTGGGAGAGCTCGATGCTGACACTGGGTATAAAGTGGGGACACACTGTCAGGGTAATGTAGAGGGAGCTCTACACTGTATCTAACCCGTGCTGTACCTGTCCTGGGAGAGCTCGATGCTGACACTGGGTATAAAGTGGGGGACACACTGTCAGAGTAATGTAGAGGGAGCTCTACACTGTATCTAACCCGTGCTGTACCTGTCCTGGGAGGGCTCGATGCTGACACTGGGTATAAAGTGGGGGACACACTGTCAGGGTAATGTAGAGGGAGCTCTACACTGTATCTAACCCGTGCTGTACCTGTCCTGGAAGAGCTCGATGCTGACACAGGGTATAAAGTGGGGGACACACTGTCAGGGTAATGTAGATGGAGTTCTACACTGTATCTAACCCATGCTGTACCTGTCCTGGGAGAGCTCGATGCTGACACTGGGTATAAAGTGGGGGGACACTGTCAGGGTAATGTAGAGGGAGCTCTACACTGTATCTAACCTGTGCTGTACCTGTCCTGGGAGAGCTCGATGCTGACACTGGGTATAAAGTGGGGGGGACACTGTCAGGGTAATGTAGAGGGAGCTCTACACTGTATCGAACCCGTGCTGTACCTGTCCTGGGAGAGCTCGATGCTGACACTGGGTATAAAGTGGGGGGGACACTGTCAGGCTAATGTAGAGCGAGCTCTACACTGTATCTAACCCGTGCTGTACATCTCCTGAGATAGCTCGATGCTGACACTGGGTATAAAGTGGGGGACACACTGTCAGGGTAATGTAGTGGGAGCTCTACACTGTATCAAACCTGTGCTGTACCTGTCCTGGGAGAGCTCGATGCTGACACTGGGTATAAAGTGGGGGACACACTGTCAGGGTAATGTAGAGGGAGCTCTACCCTGTATCTAACCCGTGCTGTACCTGTCTTGGGAGAGCTCGATGCTGACACTGGGTATAAAGTGGGGGACACACTGTCAGGGTAATGTAGAGGGAGCTCTACACTGTATCTAACCCGTGCTGTACCTGTCCTGGGAGAGCTCGATGCTGACACTGGGTATAAAGTGGGGGACACACTGTCAGGGTAATGTAGAGGGAGCTCTACACTGTATCTAACCCGTACTGTACCTGTCCTGGGAGAGCTCGATGCTGACACTGGGTATAAAGTGGGGGACACACTGTCAGGGTAATGTAGAGGGAGCTCTTCACTGGATCTAACCCGTGCTGTACCTGTCCTGGGAGAGCTCGATGCTGACACTGGGTATAAAGTGGGGGGGACACTGTCAGGGTAATGTAGAGGGAGCTCTACACTGTATCAAACCTGTGCTGTACCTGTCCTGGGAGAGCTCGATGCTGACACTGGGTATAAAGTGGGGGACACACTGTCAGGGTAATGTAGAGGGAGCTCTACCCTGTATCTAACCCGTGCTCTACCTGTCCTGGGAGCGCTCGATGCTGACACTGGGTATAAAGTGGGGGACACACTGTCAGGGTAATGTAGAGGGAGCTCTACACTGTATCTAATCCGTGCTGTACCTGTCCTGGGAGAGCTCGATGCTGACAATAGGTATAAAGTGGGGGGGACACTGTCAGTGTAATGTTTAGGGAGCTCAACACTGTATCTAACCCGTGCTGTGCCTGTCCTGGGAGAGCTCGATGCTGACACTGGGTATAAAGTGGGGGACACACTGTCAGGGTAATGTAGAGGGAGCTCTACACTGTATCTAACCCGTGCTGTACCTGTCTTGGGAGAGCTCGATGCTGACACTGGGTATAAAGTGGGGGACACACTGTCAGGGTAATGTAGAGGGAGCTCTACACTGTATCTAACCCGTACTGTACCTGTCCTGGGAGAGCTCGATGCTGACACTGGGTATAAAGTGGGGGACACACTGTCAGGATAATGTAGAGGGAGCTCTACACTGGATCTAACCCGTGCTGTACCTGTCCTGGGAGAGCTCGATGCTGACACTGGGTATAAAGTGGGGGGGACACTGTCAGGGTAATGTAGAGGGAGCTCTACACTGTTTCAAACCTGTGCTGTACCTGTCCTGGGAGAGCTCGATGCTGACACTGGGTATAAAGTGGGGGACACACTGTCAGGGTAATGTAGAGGGAGCTCGACACTGTATCTAACCCGTGCTGTACCTGTCTTGGGAGAGCTCGATGCTGACACTGGGTATAAAGTGGGGGACACACTGTCAGGGTAATGTAGAGGGAGCTCTACACTGTATCTAACCCGTACTGTACCTGTCCTGGGAGAGCTCGATGCTGACACTGGGTATAAAGTGGGGGACACACTGTCAGGATAATGTAGAGGGAGCTCTACACTGGATCTAACCCGTGCTGTACCTGTCCTGGGAGAGCTCGATGCTGACACTGGGTATAAAGTGGGGGGGACACTGTCAGGGTAATGTAGAGGGAGCTCTACACTGTTTCAAACCTGTGCTGTACCTGTCCTGGGAGAGCTCGATGCTGACACTGGGTATAAAGTGGGGGACACACTGTCAGGGTAATGTAGAGGGAGCTCTACCCTGTATCTAACCCGTGCTGTACCTGTCCTGGGAGCGCTCGATGCGCTCGATGCTGACACTGGGTATAAAGTGGGGGACACACTGTCAGGGTAATGTAGAGGGAGCTCTACACTGTATCTAACCCGTGCTGTACCTGTCCTGGGAGAGCTCGATGCTGACACTGGGTATAAAGTGGAGGGGACACTGTCAGGGTAATGTAGAGGGAGCTCTACCCTGTATCTAACCCGTGCTGTACCTGTCCAGGGAGCGCTCGATGCGCTCGATGCTGACACTGGGTATAAAGTGGGGGGGACACTGTCAGGGTAATGTAGAGCGAGCTCTACACTGTATCTAACCCGTGCTGTACCTGTCCTGAGAAAGCTCGATGCTGACACTGGGTATAAAGTGGAGGACACACTGTCAGGGTAATGTAGAGGGAGCTCTACACTGTATCAAACCTGTGCTGTACCTGTCCTGGGAGAGCTCGATGCTGACACTGGGTATAAAGTGGGGGACACACTGTCAGGGTAATGTAGAGGGAGCTCTACACTGTATCAAACCTGTGCTGTACCTGTCCTGGGAGAGCTCGATGCTGACACTGGGTATAAAGTGGGGGGACACTGTCAGGGTAATGTAGAGGGAGCTCTACCCTGTATCTAACCCGTGCTGTACCTGTCCTGGGAGCGCTCGATGCTGACACTGGGTATAAAGTGGGGGACACACGGTCAGGGTAATGTAGAGGGAGCTCTACACTGTATCTAACCCGTGCTGTACCTGTCCAGGGAGAGCTCGATGCTGACACTGGGTATAAAGTGGGGGGACACTGTCAGGGTAATGTAGAGGGAGCTCTACCCTGTATCTAACCCGTGCTGTACCTGTCCTGGGAGCGCTCGATGCTGACACTGGGTATAAAGCGGGGGACACACTGTCAGGGTAATGTAGAGGGAGCTCTACACTGTATCTAATCCGTGCTGTACCTGTCCTGGGAGAGCTCGATGCTGACACTAGGTATAAAGTGGGGGGGACACTGTCAGTGTAATGTATAGGGAGCTCAACACTGTATCTAACCCGTGCTTTACCTGTCTTGGGAGAGCTCGATGCTGACACTGGGTATAAAGTGGGGGACACACTGTCAGGGTAATGTAGAGGGAGCTCTACACTGTATCTAACCCGTGCTGTACCTGTCCTGGGAGAGCTCGATGCTGACACTGGGTATAAAGTGGGGGACACACTGTCAGGGTAATGTAGAGGGAGCTTTACACTGTATCTAACCCGTGCTGTACCTGTCCTGGGAGAGCTCGATGCTGACACTGGGTATAAAGTGGGGGACACACTGTCAGGGTAATGTAGAGGGAGCTCTACACTGTACCTAACCCGTGCTGTACCTGTCCTGGGAGGGCTCGATGCTGACACTGGGTATAAAGTGGGGGACACACTGTCAGGGTAATGTAGAGGGAGCTCTACACTGTATCTAACCCGTGCTGTACCTGTCCTGGGAGAGCTCGATGCTGACACTGGGTATAAAGTGGGGGACACACTGTCAGGGTAATGTAGAGGGACCTCTACACTGTATCTAACCCGTGCTGTACCTGTCCTGGGAGAGCTCGATGCTGACACTGGGTATAAAGTGGGGGACACACTGTCAGGGTAATGTAGAGGGAGCTTTACACTGTATCTAACCCGTGCTGTACCTGTCCTGGGAGAGCTCGATGCTGACACTGGGTATAAAGTGGGGGACACACTGTCAGGGTAATGTAGAGGGAGCTCTACACTGTATCTAACCCGTGCTGTACCTGTCCTGGGAGAGCTCGATGCTGACACTGGGTATAAAGTGGGGACACACTGTCAGGGTAATGTAGAGGGAGCTCTACACTGTATCTAACCCGTGCTGTACCTGTCCTGGGAGAGCTCGATGCTGACACTGGGTATAAAGTGGGGGACACACTGTCAGAGTAATGTAGAGGGAGCTCTACACTGTATCTAACCCGTGCTGTACCTGTCCTGGGAGCGCTCGATGCGCTCGATGCTGACACTGGGTATAAAGTGGGGGACACACAGTCAGGGTAATGTAGAGGAAGCTCTACACTGTACCTAACCCGTGCTGTACCTGTCCTGGGAGAGCTCGATGCTGACACTGCGTATAAAGTGGGGGGGACACTGTCAGCGTAATGTAGAGGGAGCTCTACACTGTATCTAACCCGTGCTGTACCTGTCCTGGGAGAGCTCGATGCTGACACTGGGTATAAAGTGGGGGGGACACTGTCAGGGTAATGTAGAGGGAGCTCTACACTGTATCAAACCCGTGCTGTACCTGTCCTGGGAGAGCTCGATGCTGACACTGGGTATAAAGTGGGGGGACACTGTCAGGGTAATGTAGAGGGAGCTCTACCCTGTATCTAACCCGTGCTGTACCTGTCCTGGGAGCGCTCGATGCTGACACTGGGTATAAAGTGGGGGGGACACTGTCAGGGTAATGTAGAGGGAGCTCTACACTGTATCTAACCCGTGCTGTACCTGTCCAGGGAGAGCTCGATGCTGACACTGGGTATAAAGTGGGGGGACACTGTCAGGGTAATGTAGAGGGAGCTCTACCCTGTATCTAACCCGTGCTGTACCTGTCCTGGGAGCGCTCGATGCTGACACTGGGTATAAAGCGGGGGACACACTGTCAGGGTAATGTAGAGGGAGCTCTACACTGTATCTAATCCGTGCTGTACCTGTCCTGGGAGAGCTCGATGCTGACACTAGGTATAAAGTGGGGGGGACACTGTCAGTGTAATGTATAGGGAGCTCAACACTGTATCTAACCCGTGCTTTACCTGTCTTGGGAGAGCTCGATGCTGACACTGGGTATAAAGTGGGGGACACACTGTCAGGGTAATGTAGAGGGAGCTCTACACTGTATCTAACCCGTGCTGTACCTGTCCTGGGAGAGCTCGATGCTGACACTGGGTATAAAGTGGGGGACACACTGTCAGGGTAATGTAGAGGGAGCTTTACACTGTATCTAACCCGTGCTGTACCTGTCCTGGGAGAGCTCGATGCTGACACTGGGTATAAAGTGGGGGACACACTGTCAGGGTAATGTAGAGGGAGCTCTACACTGTACCTAACCCGTGCTGTACCTGTCCTGGGAGGGCTCGATGCTGACACTGGGTATAAAGTGGGGGACACACTGTCAGGGTAATGTAGAGGGAGCTCTACACTGTATCTAACCCGTGCTGCACCTGTCCTGGGAGAGCTCGATGCTGACACTGGGTATAAAGTGGGGGACACACTGTCAGGGTAATGTAGAGGGACCTCTACACTGTATCTAACCCGTGCTGTACCTGTCCTGGGAGAGCTCGATGCTGACACTGGGTATAAAGTGGGGGACACACTGTCAGGGTAATGTAGAGGGAGCTTTACACTGTATCTAACCCGTGCTGTACCTGTCCTGGGAGAGCTCGATGCTGACACTGGGTATAAAGTGGGGGACACACTGTCAGGGTAATGTAGAGGGAGCTCTACACTGTATCTAACCCGTGCTGTACCTGTCCTGGGAGAGCTCGATGCTGACACTGGGTATAAAGTGGGGACACACTGTCAGGGTAATGTAGAGGGAGCTCTACACTGTATCTAACCCGTGCTGTAGCTGTCCTGGGAGAGCTCGATGCTGACACTGGGTATAAAGTGGGGGACACACTGTCAGAGTAATGTAGAGGGAGCTCTACACTGTATCTAACCCGTGCTGTACCTGTCCTGGGAGCGCTCGATGCGCTCGATGCTGACACTGGGTATAAAGTGGGGGACACACAGTCAGGGTAATGTAGAGGAAGCTCTACACTGTACCTAACCCGTGCTGTACCTGTCCTGGGAGAGCTCGATGCTGACACTGCGTATAAAGTGGGGGGGACACTGTCAGCGTAATGTAGAGGGAGCTCTACACTGTATCTAACCCGTGCTGTACCTGTCCTGGGAGAGCTCGATGCTGACACTGGGTATAAAGTGGGGGGGACACTGTCAGGGTAATGTAGAGGGAGCTCTACACTGTATCAAACCCGTGCTGTACCTGTCCTGGGAGCGCTCGATGCTGACACTGAGTATAAAGTGGGGGACACACTGTCAGGGTAACATAGAGGGAGCTCTACACTGTATCTAACCCGTGCTGTACCTGTCCTGGGAGAGCTCGATGCTGACACTGGGTATAAAGTAGGGGGGACACTGTCAGGGTAATGTAGAGGGAGCTCTACACTGTATCTAACCCGTGCTGTACCTGTCCTGGGAGAGCTCGATGCTGACACTGGGTATAAAGTGGGGGACACACTGTCAGGGTAATGTAGAGGGAGCTCTACACTGTATCTAACCTGTGCTGTACCTGTCCTGGGAGAGCTCGATGCTGACACTGGGTATAAAGTGGGGGGGACACTGTCAGGGTAATGTAGAGGGAGCTCGACACTGTATCTAACCCGTGCTGTACCTGTCCTGGGAGAGCTCGATGCTGACACTGGGTATAAAGTGGGGGACACACTGTCAGGGTAATGTAGAGGGAGCTCTACACTGTATCTAACCCGTGCTGTGCCTGTCCTGGGAGCGCTCGATGCTGACACTGGGTATAAAGTGGGGGACACACTGTCAGGGTAATGTAGAGGGAGCTCTACACTGTATCTAACCCGTGCTGTACCTGTCCTGCGAGAGCTCGATGCTGACACTGGGTATAAAGTGGGTGACACACTGTCAGGGTAATGTAGACGGAGCTCTACACTGTATCTAACCCGTGCTGTACCTGTCCTGGGAGCTCGATGCTGACACTGGGTATAAAGTGGGGGGGACACTGTCAGGGTAATGGAGAGGGAGCTCTACACTGTATCTAACCTGTGCTGTACCTGTCCTGGGAGAGCTCTGTATCTGACCTGTTAGACATGAAGCAACGTTGTATGAGATGGAGCAGACACGGAGTGTGGGACATTCATCCCCTCCCCCTCCCCCTCTCATTCTTGTCCCAGAATGGGAATATTCAAATGCGGCACTCCCGCTTTCTAATCCGACATCAGCACCTTTGCCTGCTTAATGGTTAAAGTCCTGGTTAATCCCGTGCCTTGCTTCACTGTAATCTCTTTAAAATCTCTCTGTCATCCTATTTTGTTAAGTCGTTCAAGACTCGTACCCGTTACACAGGAACAGGAGGAGGCCCCATTCAGCCCCTTCTCCAGCCTGTTACACAGGAACAGGAGGAGGCCCCATTCAGCCCCTTCTCCAGCCCGTTACACAGGAACAGGAGGAGGCTCCATTCAGCCCCTTCTCCAGCCCGTTACACAGGAACAGGAGGAGGCCCCATTCAGCCCCTTCTCCAGCCCGTTACACAGGAACAGGAGGAGGCCCCATTCAGCCCCTTCTCCAGCCTGTTACACAGGAACAGGAGGAGGCCCCATTCAGCCCCTTCTCCAGCCTGTTACACAGGAACATGAGGAGGCCCCATTCAGCCCCTTCTCCAGCCTGTTACACAGGAACATGAGGAGGCCCCATTCAGCCCCTTCTCCAGCCCGTTACAAAGGAACAGGATGAGGCCCCATTCAGCCCCTTCTCCAGCCAGTTACACAGGAACAGGAGGAGACCCCATTCAGCCCCTTCTCCAGCCTGTGACACAGGAACATGAGGAGGCCACATTCAGCCCCTGCTCCAGCCTGTTACACAGGAACAGGAGGAGGCCCCATTCAGCCCCTTCTCCAGCCTGTTACACAGGAACATGAGGAGGCCCCATTCAGCCCCTTCTCCAGCCAGTTACACAGGAACAGGAGGAGGCCCCATTCAGCCCCTTCTCCAGCCCGTTACACGGGAACAGGAGGAAGCCCCATTCAGCCCCTTCTCCAGCCCGTCACACAGGAACAGGAGGAGGCCCCATTCAGCCCCTTCTCCAGCCCGTTAGACAGGAACAGGAGGAGGCCCCATTCAGCCCCTTCTCCAGCCTGTTACAGAGGAACAGGAGGAGGCCCCATTCAGCCCCTTCTCCAGCCTGTTACACAGGAACAGGAGGAGGCCCCATTCAGCCCCTTCTCCAGCCCGTTACACAGGAACAGGAGGAGGCCCCATTCAGCCCCTTCTCCAGCCCGTTACACAGGAACAGGAGGAGGCCCCATTCAGCCCCTTCTCCAGCCTGTTACACAGGAACAGGAGGAGGCCCCATTCAGCCCCTTCTCCAGCCTGTTACACAGGAAAATGAGGAGGCCCCATTCAGCCCCTTCTCCAACCTGTTACACAGGAACAGGAGGAGGCCCCATTCAGCCTCCTCTCCTGCCTGTTGCACAGGAACAGGAGGAGGCCCCATTCAGCCCCTTCTCCAGCCTGTTACACAGGAACAGGAGGAGGCCCTATTCAGCCCCTTCTCCAGCCTGTTACACAGGAACAGGAGGAGGCCCCATTCAGCCCCTTCTCCAGCCTGTTACACAGGAACAGGAGGAGGCCCCATTCAGCCCCTTCTCCAGCCCGTTACACAGGAACAGGAGGAGGCACCATTCAGCCCTTTCTCCAGCCTGTTGCACAGGAATAGGAGGAGGCCCCATTCAGCCCCTTTTCCAGCCTGTTACACAGGAACAGGAGGAGGCCCCATTCAGCCCCTTCTCCACCCTGTTACACAGGAACCAGAGGAGGCCCCATTCAGCCCCTTCTCCAGCCTGTTGAACAGGAACAGGAGGAGGCCCCATTCAGCCCCTTCTCCAGCTCGTTACACGGGAAGAGGAGGAGGCCCCATTCAGCCCCTTCTCCAGCCTGTTAGCATATCTCTCAGTACTGACCCTCTGACAGTGCAGCACTCCCTCAGTGCTGACCCTCTGACAGTGTAGCACTCCCTCAGTACTGACCCTCTGACAGTGCAGCACTCCCTCAGTACTGACCCTCTGACAGTGCGGCACTCACTCAGTACTGACCCTCTGACAGTGCGGCACTCCCTCAGAACTGACCCTCTGACAGTGCAGCACTCCCTCAGTACTGACCCTCTGACAGTGCGGCACTCCCTCTGCACTGACCCTCTGACAGTGCAGCACTCCCTCAGTACTGACCCTCTGACAGTGCAGCGCTCCCTCAGTACTGACCCTCTTACAGTGCGGCACTCCCTCAATGCTGACCCTCTGACAGTGCGGCACTCTCTCAGTACTGACCCTCTGACAGTGCGGCGCTCCCTCAGTACTGACCCTCTGACAGTGCGGCACTCCCTCAGTACTGACCCTCTGACAGTGCAGCACTCCCTCAGTACTGACCCTCTGACAGTGCGGCACTCCCTTAGTACTGACCCTCTGACAGTGCAGCACTCCCTCAGTACTGATCCTCTGACAGTGCAGCGCTCCCTCAGTACTGACCCTCTGACAGTGCAGCACTCCCTCAGTACTGACCCTCTGACAGTGCAGCACTCCCTCAGTACTTACCCTCTGATAGTGCGGCACTCCCTCAGTACTGACCCTCTGACAGCGCGGCACTCCCTCAGAACTGACCCTCTGACAGTGCAGCACTCCCTCAGTACTGACCCTCTGACAGTGCAGCACTCCCTCTGTACTGACCCTCTGACAGTGCAGCACTCCCTCAGTACTGACCCTCTAACAGTGCAGCGCTCCCTCAGTACTGACCCTCTTACAGTGCGGCACTCCCTCAGTACTGACCTTCTGACAGTGCAGCACTCCCTCAATGCTGACCCTCTGACAGTGCGGCACTCTCTCAGTACTGACCCTCTGACAGTGCGGCGCTCTCTCAGTACTGACCCTCTGATAGTGCAGCACTCCCTCAGTACTGACCCACTGACAGTGCGGCACTCCCTCAGTACTGACCCTCTTACAGTGCGGCACTCCCTCAATGCTGACCCTCTGACAGTGCAGCACTCTCTCAGTACTGACCCTCTGACAGTGCGGCGCTCTCTCAGTACTGACCCTCTGATAGTGCAGCATTCCCTCAGTACTGACCCACTGACAGTGCGGCACTCCCTCAGTACTGACCCTCTGGCAGTGCAGCTCTCCCTCAGTACTGACCCTCTGACAGTGCGGCACTCCCTCAGTACTGACCCACTGACAGTGCGGCACTCCCTCAGTACTGACCCTCTGACAGTGCAGCTCTCCCTCAGTACTGACCCTATGGCAGTGCGGCACTCCCTCAGTACTGACCCTCTGACAGTGCAGCACTCCCGCAGTACTGACCCTCTG
This sequence comes from Scyliorhinus torazame, assembly GCF_047496885.1. Lineage (NCBI taxonomy): Eukaryota > Metazoa > Chordata > Chondrichthyes > Carcharhiniformes > Scyliorhinidae > Scyliorhinus > Scyliorhinus torazame. The sequence continues at coordinate 16,976,360 of NC_092710.1, read as the reverse complement.
ACAGTGCAGCACTCCCTCAGTACTGACCCTACTGACAGTGGAGCACTCTCTCAGTACTGACCTTCTGACAGTGCAGCACTCCCTCAGTACTGACCCTCTGACAGTGCAGCACTCCCTCAGTACTGTCCATCTGACAGTGCAGCACTCCCTCAGTACTGACCCTCTGACAGTGCAGCACTCCCTCATTACTGACCCTCTGACAGTGCAGCACTCCCTCAGTACTGACCCTCTTACAGTGCAGCACTCCCTCAGTACTGACCCTCTGACAGTGCGGCACTCCCTCAGTACTGACCCTCTGACAGTGCAGCTCTCCCTCAGTACTGACCCTCTGACAGTGCGGCACTCCCTCAGTACTGACCCTATGACAGTGCGGCACTCCCTCAGTACTGACCCTCTGACAGTGCAGCACTCCCTCAGTACTGACCCTCTGACAGTGCAGCACTCCCTCAGTACTGACCCTCTGACATTGCAGCACTCCCTCAGTACTGACCCTCTGACAGTGCGGCACTCCCTCAGTACTGACCCTCTGACAGTGCGGCACTCCCTCAGTACTGACCATCTGACAGTGCAGCACTCCCTCAGCACTGACCCTCTGACAGTGCGGCACTCCCTCAGTACTGACTCACTGACAGTGCAGCACTCCCTCAGTACTGACCCTCTGACAGTGCGGCACTCCCTCAGTACTGACCCTCTGACAGTGCAACACTCCCTCAGTACTGACTCACTGACAGTGCAACACTCCCTCAGTACTGACCCTCTGACAGTGCAGCACTCCCTCAGTACTGACCCTCTGACAGTGCAGCACACCCTCAGTACTGACCCTCTGACAGTGCAGCACTCCCTCAGTACTGACCCTCTGACAGTGCAGCACTCCCTCAGTACTGACCCTGTGACAGTGCAGCACTCCCTCAGTACTGACCATCTGACAGTGCAGCACTCCCTCAGTACTGACCATATGACAGTGCGGCACTCCCTCAGTACTGACCCTCTGACAGTGCAGCACTCCCTCAGTACTGACCCTCTGACAGTGCGGCACTCCCTCAGTACTGATCCTCTGACAGTGCAGCACTCCCTCAGTACTGACCCTCTGACAGAGCGGCACTCCCTCAGTACTGACCATCTGACAGTGCAGCACTCCCTCAGTACTGACCCTCTGACAGTGCAGCACTCCCTCAGTACTGACCCTCTGACAGTGCAGCACTCCCTCAGTACTGACCATATGACAGTGCGGCACTCCCTCAGTACTGACCCTCTGACAGCGCGGCACTCCCTCAGTACTGACCCTCTGACAGTGCAGCACTCCCTCAGTACTGACCCTCTGACAGTGCAGCACTCCCTCAGTACTGACGCTCTGACAGTGCAGCACTCCCTCAGTACTGACCCTCTGACAGTGCAGCACTCCCTCAGTACTGACCCTCTGACAGTGCAGCACTCCCTCAGTACTGACCCTCTGACAGTGCGGCACTCCCTCAGTACTGACCCTCTGACAGTGCGGCACTCCCTCAGTACTGACCCTCTGACAGTGCAGCACTCCCTCAGTACTGACCCTCTGACAGTGCAGCACTCCCTCAGTACTGACCCTCTGACAGTGCAGCACTCCCTCAGTACTGACCCTCTGACAGTGCAACACTCCCTCAGTACTGACCCTCTGACAGTGCAGCACTCCCTCAGTACTGACCCTCTGACGGTGCAGCACTCCCTCAGTACTGACCCTCTGACGGTGCAGCACTCCCTCAGTACTGACCCTCTGACAGTGCAGCACTCCCTCAGTACTGACCCTCTGACAGTGCAACACTCCCTCAGTACTGACCCTCTGACAGTGCAGCACTCCCTCAGTACTGACCCTCTGACGGTGCAGCACTCCCTCAGTACTGACCCTCTGACGGTGCAGCACTCCCTCAGTACTGACCCTCTGACAGTGCAGCACTCCCTCAGTACTGACCCTCTGACAGTGCAGCACTCCCTCAGTACTGACCCTCTGACAGTGCAGCACTCCCTCAGTACTGACCCTCTGACAGTGCGGTGCTCCCTCAGTACTGACCCTCTGACAGTGCAGCACTCCCTCAGTCCTGACCGTTTGAATGTATCCGAGATCCTACCTGTCCGAAGACTGACTCCAGGTTGGGGTGCAGTTCCTGCAGCTCAGCACTCCCAGCTTCCATTGATGGGCTGGGCCCAGCAACGTCAGAATCTCCCGCCACACGGGATGCCTTCGCGGCCTTAGCGACGGAGCCCGCTCTCCTGACCTGCGGCCTCGACTCCTTCCCCGAACCCTTCCTGCCCGCTTCCCCGCCGCCCCGCTGCCCGGCGGGCCCCGGTGCCCCCTTCCCCGGCCCAGCGTCCTCGCCTCTGCCGGGGTGGGCCTGGTCCCCGGCCTCCTCGCGGGGCCGGGCCTTCGGCCAGCCGGCTGTCCGCTGCCCCGCCCTCCTCACCTCCCCCCCTCCCGGCCCCTCCTCCTCACCCCCCGCCGGCTCCTCCTGCCGCGGCGGCCTCTCCGCAGGCTTCGGCCCAGGCGGAGGCCCGGCGGTGACCTTCGACCTGGCCTGCCCCTTCACCGACCTCCTCTGGCCGGCCGGCTGGCCTCGCGTGGACCCTGAGTGCTTCCCGGAGCTGCTCATCTTCCCCTCAGTCTTCACGAAGAGGAACATGTCCTCCCAGGACCTGGCTGGCCCACTTCCCTCCCACACGCCCTCGCTCCCTCTGTTCTTCAGGCATCTTTGCAAACCCTTAAATCCTCTCAGTTCCCAACGTCGACGGGCCAGAGAGCGGGGGCCGCCTCTCCTCTTCCACCCCTTCTCTCCCTCCCTCCCTCTCGCTCGCTCGCTCGGTAATATATCTTTCCTCTCGGCTTTCAGTTACCAGCGAGGATTGTGATAATCCCCGATGGTTAATTCATGATGGGACCAGCAGCCTGTCCGTCCAGAAGCAGCAGAACAGAATCCCATCGTAAATCTCCGTCTGCTACTTCACCCTCTTTCAGTCAACATCCAGCATCATCTTACATTGATATAGCCTCCCAAACACAGTCACATCCCTCCGGGTGACACAGTCGGGTTACCCAGCTGCATTTCACCACATGAGGAGATTTTAGACAGATGGTGTGCAGACCCTCCCTCCCTCTTCCCTCTCTCTTCCCTCCCTCCTCTTCCCTCCCTCCTCCTATTCCTTCCCTCCCTCCCTCCCCCTCTTCCCTCCCTCTCTCTATTCCCTCCCTCCGCTCCCTCCCCCTCGTCCCTCCCTCCGCTTCTTCACTCCTCATCCCTCCCTCCGTTCCCTCCTCCCTTCCCCTTCCCACCCTCCCTCCGCTCCCTCTCTCTCTTCCCTCCCTCCCTCCTCTCCCTCTCTCTCTTCCCTCCCTCCGCTCCCTCCCCTCGTCCCTCCCTCCGCTTCCTCACTCCTCTTCCCTCCCTCCGTTCCCTCGCTCTCTTCCCTCCCTGCCTCCCTCCCTCTCTTCCCTCCGCTCCCCCCCTCCTTCCCTCCCTTCCTCCCTCCCCCTCTTCCCACCCTCCGCTCCCTCCCCCTCGTCCCTCCCTCTCTCCCTCTTCTCTCCCTCCTCCTTCCTCCCCCTCTTCCCTCCCCCTCTTCCCTCACACCCTTCCCTCCCTCCACTCCCTCTCTCTCTTCCCTCCCTCCTCACCCTCCCTCCCTCCTTCTCCCTCCCCCTCTTCCCTCACTCCCTTCCCTCCCTCCACTCCCTCTCTCTCTTCCCTCCCTCCTCTCCCTCCCCCTCTTCCCTCCCTCCCTTCCCTCCCTCCTCGCCCTCCCCCTCTTCCCTCACTCCCTTCCCTCCCTCTACTCCCTCTCTCTCTTCCCTCCCTCCTCGCCCTCCCCCTCTTCCCTCCGTCCCTCCCTCTTCCCTCCCTCCTCCTCCCTCCCCCTCTTCCCTCCCTCCCTTCCCTCCCTCCTCGCCCTCCCCCTCTTCCCTCCGTCCCTCCCTCTTCCCTCCCTCCTCGCCCTCCCCCTCTTCCCTCCCTCCCTCCTCCTCCCTTCCACTCTTCCCTCCCTCCCTCCCTCTCTTCCCTCCCTCTCTTCCCTCCCTCCCTCTCTTCCCTCCCTCTCTTCCCTCCCTCCTCTCCCTCCCTCATTCCTTCCCTCCCAGGAATTCCATAGATTCACAACCTTTAAGGAGGAACTTCTTCACCCAAAGGGTTGTGAATCTATGGAATTCCTTGCCCAGTGAAGCAGTAGAGGCTCCTTCATTAAATGTGTTTAAGATACAGATAGATAGTTTTTTTGAAGAATAAAGGGATTAAGGGTTATGGTGTTCGGGCCGGAAAGTGGAGCTGAGTCCACAAAAGATCAGCCATGATCTCATTGAATGGTGGAGCAGGCTCGAGGGGCCAGATGGCCTACTCCTGCTCCTAGTTCTTATGTTCTACCTCTTCCTTCCCTCCACTCCCTTCCTCCCATACCTCCTTCCTTCACGTCCTTCCCTCCGTTCATCCCTTTTTCCTTTCCTCCGCTCTCCGCATCTACCCCTCTCTCTCTATCCCTTCCCCATTCTGTTCTTTAATCCTTTTGTTTCCCTCCCCCCCTCCACTCTCCCTCCATCACTCCGCTCTTTCCCCCCCCCCCTTTGTACCACCCCCCCTATCGGTCCCCTCACCCTGGTGACTCCTTCCCTCCTCTATCTCCACACTCATTTGCCTCCCTCCCTCCTGCCCTCCCTCCCACGCTCCCAGCCCTGCCGCGCCTCCCCTCCAGGCCTACCTCCCTCACTCGCAGGCGGCACGGATTTGGCCCGTGAGGGTCAGAAATCCCGTGCGGAGAAAGAGAAAATTGCGCCCGTCACCTCAAAGAAGCTCGGTGCCGAGTGGGAAGCGAGGCCTCCTCGTCGCCTGATGGACTGGGCCAGGCAGAGGATGCCACGCCTGCGGCGTGTGGGAGCCTGGAGATGTGGGGTTTGAAAGCTGCCAGAGAGAACGTGGGGCCTAGCGGCAGGGAGGAGCGAGTCTGCCCCATCCGGCCTGCCCCAACACTCAAGGTGGGCCCATCCTTCCCTCGCAAAAGAGGCAATGTTCAGTCCATTCGGGTCTAAACTGGGGCCTACCTGAGGGGGAGTCACGAAGGAGCATTCAGGGACTGGGGTCGGAGTTTGATGAGCGCCTATCTGAACCTCCAACGTGCTAAGATGTCCCCCGCAGGGGCCTCACGAAGACAATTATCATCAGAACCTGACCCTGTGACACAGAAGGAGATTTTCGGACAGGCAACCAAAATCTGGGCTGGAGGGTGGTTGTTAGGAGCATCTAAAAGGAAACGAGAGGGGGGGAGAGGATAAGGGAGAGGGTCTTCCAGAGCTCAAAGACCCAGGCAGCTGAAGGCAGGGCGGGTGCTCAAGAGGCCGGAATTGGTGGGCTCAGAGATCGTGGAAGGCCGTAGGAGGTTTCAGAGATAGGGAGGGTTGTAGGGGCTGGAGGAGGTTACAGAGAGGGAGGGTTGTAGGGGCTGGAGGAGGTTACAGAGATAGGGAGTGTTGTCGGTGCTGGAGGAGGTTACAGAGATAGGGAGGGTTGTAGGAGCTGGAGGAGGTTACAGAGATAGGGAGGGTTGTAGGGGCGGGAGGAGGTTACAGAGATAGGGAGGGTTGTAGGGACTGGAGGAGGTTACAGAGATAGGGAGGGGTGTAGGGGCTGGAGGAGGTTACAGAGATAGGGAGGGTTGTAGGGGCTGGAGGAGGTTACAGAGATAGGGAGGGTTGTAGGGGCTGGAGGAGGTTACAGAGATAGGGAGGGTTGTAGGGGCTGGAGGAGGTTACAGAGATAGGGAGTGTTGTCGGGGCTGGAGGAGGTTACAGAGATAGGGAGGGTTGTAGGGGCTGGAAGAGGTTACAGAGATAGGGAGGGTTGTAGAGGCTGGAGGAGGTTACAGAGATAGGGAGGGTTGTAGGGGCTGGAGGAGGTTACAAAGATAGGGAGGGTTGTAGGGGCTGGAGGAGGTTACAGAGATAGGGAGGGTTGTAGGGGCTGGAGGAGGTTACAGAGATAGGGAGGGTTGTAGGGGCTGGAGGAGGTTAGAGAGACAGGAAGGGTTGTAGGGGCTGGAGGAGGTTACAGAGAGGGAGGGTTGTAGGGGCTGGAGGTTACAGAGATAGGGAGGGTTGTAGGGGCTGGAGGAGGTTACAGAGAAAGGGAGGGGTGTAGGGGCTGGAGGAGGTTACAGAGATCGGGAGGATTGTAGGGGCTGGAGGAGGTTACAGAGATAGGGATAGTTGTCGGAGCTGGAGGAGGTTACAGAGAAAGGGAGTGGTGTAGGAGCTGGAGGAGGCTACAGAGATAGGGAGGGTTGTAGGGGCTCGAGGTTACAGAGGTAGGGAGGGTTGTCGGGGCTGGAGGAGGTTACAGAGAAAGGGAGGGGTGTAGGGGCTGGAGGAGGTTACAGAGATCGGGAGGATTGTAGGGGCTGGAGGAGGTTACAGAGATAGGGAGGGGTGTAGGGGGTTACGGAGATAGGGAGGGTTGTAGGAGCTGTAGGAGGTTACAAAGATAGTGAGTGTTGTAGGGACAGGGGTGGTTACAGAGATAGGGAGGGTTGTCGGGACTGGAGGAGGTTACAGAGATAGGGAGGGTTGTAGGAGCTGGAGGAGGTTACAGAGATAGGGTGTGGTGTAGGTGGCTGGAGGATTTTGCAGAGATAGGGAGGGTTGTAGGGGCTGGAGGAGGTTACAGATCTCGGAAGGGTTGTAGGGGCTGGAGGAGGTTACAGAGATAGGGAGGTTTGTAGGGGGCTGGAGGAGGTTACAGAGATAGGGAGGGTTGTAGGGGCTGGAGGAGGTTACAGATATTGGGAGTGATTGTAGGGGCTGGAGGAGGTTACAGAGATAGAGAGAGTTGTAGGGGCTGGAGGAGGTTATAGAGATAGGGATGTGTGTACGGGGTTACAGAGATAGGGAGGGTTGCAGGGGCTGGAGGAGGTTACAGAGATAGGGAGGGTTGTAGAGACTGGAGGACGTTACACAGATAGGGAGGGTTGTCGGGGCTGGAGGAGGTTACAGAGAAAGGGAAGGGTGTAGGGGCTGGAGTAGGTTACAGAGAAAGGGAGGATTGTAGAGGCTGGAGGAGGTTACAGAGATAAGGAGGGGTTTTAGGGGGCTGAGGAGGTTACAGAGATGGGAGGGTTGTTGGGGCTGGAGGAGGTTACAGAGATAGGGAGGGTTGTAGGGGCTGGAGGAGGTTACAGAGATAGGGAGGGTTGTAGGGGCTGGAGGAGGTTACAGATAATAGGGAGGGTTGTAGGAGCTGGAGGAGGTTACAGAGATGGGGAGGGTTGTAGGGGCTGGAGGAGGTTACAGAGATAGGGAGGGTTGTAGGGGCTGGAGGAGGTTACAGAGATAGGGAGGGTTGAAGGGGCTGGAGGAGGTTACAGAGATAGGGAGGGTTGTCGGGGCTGGAGGTGGTTACAGATATTGGAAGGATTGTAGGGGCTGGAGGAGGTTACAGAGATAGAGAGAGTTGTAGGGGCTGGAGGAGGTTATAGAG